>NC_084585.2:13946611-14099111 GCF_033978685.3 Nerophis lumbriciformis
CGTCCGCTTTCGCAGTGCGCTCACGAAAGGGGTGGGGCTCACCCTGGTTGATATAGAGAGCAGGACGGTGGCCATGGAATTTCATTTAAGGTTTGTGATAAACCATCAAACTCATTCGTTAAAAGGACTCTATAGTAATATAAAGCAAATTTTTCTGGACATTATCATGCAAGAAAAGTTTATTTTTGGGATCGCGATCACCGCGTAATGATTTTTAAAGGTTGCATTACATTAACTGTCCCATGTGATCAGCCAGTGCGATTGGAAATCCATGCTCAATTATTGCCTCCGTAAATAAAACTTCGGCATTTATCACATCCAAAGAATCTGTTTGGGCGACGAAAAACGTTGAAAGTTTTCCACTTGTATCGCTAGCAACGGCATTAGACTTGTGTTTTTTTGTCCCAACGTGGTCTTTTACATCGCTAATTCCTCCGTGTCCGATCGAAAAATCTTGTCTGCACAAGGTGCAATTCGCGTAGTTTTCACCCTTTTTTTTTTTTTTAAATTAATATTAGATATATAACAACGGGCGGATGGCGGGCGGGTGGAGTTCTGATCAAACGTTACATCGGGTGGATGGCGGATGGTTGACGACTTTCTGACGCGGTTGCGGATGAAATAAATTGCCTATCCGCGCATCTCTAGCGGGCACATATACACATATATTTGACAGACAGTTGCAATAGCCAATCAGATCACGAGTTGTTGTCAGCAAGGCTTTCAGAATAATTGTATATAAGTTATTACAAAACTTTGTGTTTCAATGAGTTCCCGGCGAGAGGACGAAAGCTGTCTTTGATCCTACCAAGCAGAAGGCTTGTAAAACTCCACTGTGCACGATGGGAAGCGTCATGAAGGCGTCGGTTTCTTTCTTCTATTGTAATCCACAGGAACATTTTATCTTGACCCAAGATCTACAAAGCGGAGAGGAGGCAGGGCCTGACCATACTTGCCAACCTGCTTGAGACCTCCGAATTCGGGAGATGGGGGGTCTGAGTGGGCGGAGCGGACCGAGGGGTGGGGTTAAGGGGGGAGGAGTATATTTATAGCTAGCTGAGATAGGCTCCAGCGCCCCCGCGACCTCGAAGGGAATAAGCGGTAGAAAATGGATGGATATATATATATATATATATATATATATATATATATATATATATATATATATATATATATATATATATATATATATATATATATATACATATATATATATATATTAAAGAAATACTTAAATTTCAGTGTTCATTTATTTACACATATACACACACATAACACTCCTCTCTACTACTTGCCGTAGTTTTGAAGCAATGCATGATGGGAATCCGGATGTTGTGTGTCAGTGTATTAACGTGCCGGCTGGAATAAGCACACGCTGAGAAATAGCTCCGTGCCTGCCTACTTTATGGGTTATAGATAAACCTATGGATAACGGAGTTATATATAATAGTCTCCTTCTTGTTGTGTGTGCAGTTGCGCACTGAGCTCCAAAAGCCGTAGATGTTATAACGTGACTGGGCCGGCACGCTGTTTATATGGAGGAAAAGTGGACGTGACGACAGGCTGTCCTCACTCAGGTCCGGCTGGAAATCGGGAGAAATTCGGGAGAATGGCTGTCCCGGGAGATTTTCGGGAGAGGCACTGAAATTCGGGATTCTCCCGGAAAATTTGGGAGGGTTGGCAAGTATGGGCCTGATCTCCCTCCAGGCACCTTTTCTTTGAACTATTTGACGACCTTTTCTTTGAACTGTTTTGTAACCAAAGGCGATGGCTGTTTACGACCCCCCTCCCTTAGAAACAGCTGTTGCTATGTAATCAGGGAAAGTCCAAATAAAAGAGGAGGCGTACAATCTTTCGTCAGAGCATGGGACGACACTGTTCAAGGGTACAGTGTCTACGTGTTTCTCCTCAATTGAGCCAAATTGAATTATGTCTCTGTTTGATTCCTTGCTTCTTGTCTTGTTTAATAGATGTCATCAGTGTTTGAACCTGACAAAGGCCTTCTAGCTGACCCAAGACAGATATATATTGTGATGTAATGAGCTAGGTAACATAAGAACTGCGCAGTAGCCCACTTTAGGTTGAATGTAGACATGCCGGCAGCTGGATGTTTTTGATGAGCACGCTGTGGAGTAAACTTTAAGAACTCAGCCAACACGCCTCGTCTGCATCTTTTATGATTAGACAAGACAACACATATGCGCCAGAAAATAACCCGTTTTTGTCCAATGCCCAGTAGTGCGTAAATGTGTTTCTTTATAGTATTTCTCCAGCAATGGTCATGTGGTGACATCAATTATGGTATTTGGAGAGGTAATTATTGAAGTCGGACATCACTGAAGGCCTAGGTGGGAAACGCACGGCCCGCCACTGCATTGGAATACATCTGATGTTAACAGTTGTACAATTCAACATTTTAGAAAAAGATTAGTAAGAGGTGATTCATATCTTAAATATATTAAATCATTGATTCTCAAACTGTGGTACGCGGGCTACATCAGTAGTATGCCAAATAATCGCTTAAATAGGTGATTAGTGTTTTATTTTCCTATATTCAAACACATTGTTACTGTTCAAACTGTGTGTAATGTTACAGAGGCCAAAATATTAAATATATTTGTCAAATAAAACCCTTGACTTGTTTTAATGAATACTTGAGCCTACGAGGCTACTGTATTTTAATGTTGGTCATTATGGTGGTACTTGGAAAGCCAAGTGTTTTCTAAAGTGGTTCTTGGTGAAACAAGTTTGAGAACCACTATGTCAAATAATTAATCAGATTAGTGTATTAATAATTAATACTCCTCTCTGAGCTGCCACCTTACCGTGGTAGAGGAGTTTGCGTGTCCCAATGATCCCAGGAGCTATGTTGTCCGGGGGTTTCTATGCCCCCTGGTAGGGTCTACCAAGGCAAACTGGTCCTAGGTGAGGGATCAGACAAAGAGCAGCTCGAAGACCTCGATGAAGAACACAAACCAAGGACCCAGATTTCCCTCGCCCGGACGCGGGTCACCGGGGCCCCCCTCTGGAGCCAGGCCCGGAGGTGGGGCACGATGGCGAGCGCCTGGTGGCCGGGCCTGTCCCCATGGGGCCCGGCCGGGCACAGCCCGAAGAGGCAACGTGGGTCCCCCCTCCAATGGGCTCACCACCCATAGCAGGGGCCATAGAGGTCGGGTGCAGTGTGAGCTGGGCGGCAGCCGAGGGCAGGGCACTTGGCGGTCCGATCCTCGGCTACATAAGCTGGCTCTTGGGACGTGGAACGTCACTTCGCTGGGGGGGAAGGAGCCTGAGCTAGTGCGTGAGGTGGAGAAGTTCCGGCTAGATATAGTCGGACTCACTTCGACGCACAGCAAGGGCTCTGGAACCACTTCTCTTGAGAGGGGCTGGACTCTCTTCCACTCTGCCGTTGCCGGCAGTGAGAGGCGACGGGCTGGGGTGGCAATTCTTGTTGCCCCTCGGCTCAAAGCCTGCACGTTGGAGTTCAACCCGGTGGACGAGAGGGTAGCTTCCCTCCGCCTTCGGGTGGGGGGACGGGTCCTGACTGTTGTTTGCGTTTACGCGCCAAACAGCAGCTCAGAGTACCCACCCTTTTTGGATTCACTCGAGGGAGTACTGGAGAGTGCTCCCCTGGGTGATTCCCTCGTTCTACTGGGGGACTTCAACGCTCATGTTGGCAGCGACAGTGAAACCTGGAGAGGTGTGATTGGGAAAAATGGCCGCCCGGATCTGAACCCGAATGGTGTTCTGTTATTGGACTTTTGTGCTCGTCACAGATTGTCGATAACAAACACCATGTTTAAACATAAGGGTGTCCATATGTGCACTTGGCACCAGGACACCCTAGGCCGCAGTTCCATGATCGAATTTGTAGTTGTGTCATCGGATTTGCGGCCTCATGTTTTGGACACTCGGGTGAAGAGAGGGGCGGAGCTTTCTACCGATCACCACCTGGTGGTGAGTTGGCTGCGATGGTGGGGGAGGATGCCGGACAGACCTGGCAGGCCCAAACGCATTGTGAGGGTTTGCTGGGAACGCCTGGCAGAGTCTCCTGTCAGAGAGAGTTTCAATTCCCACCTCCGGAAGAACTTTGAACATGTCACGAGGGAGGTGCTGGACATTGAGTCCGAGTGGACAATGTTCCGTACCTCTATTGTCGAGGCGGCCGATTGGAGCTGTGGCCGCAAGGTAGTTGGTGCCTGTCGTGGCGGTAATCCTAGAACCCGTTGGTGGACGCCGGCGGTGAGGGATGCCGTCAGGCTGAAGAAGGAGTCCTATGGGGTTCTTTTGGCTCATGGGACTCCTGAGGCAGCAGACAGGTACCGACAGGCCAAGCGGTGTGCGGCTTCAGCGGTCGCGGAGGCAAAAACTCGGACATGGGAGGAGTTCGGGGAGGCCATGGAAAAAGACTTCCGGACGGCTTCGAAGCAATTCTGGACCACCATCCGCCGCCTCAGGAAGGGGAAGCAGTGCAGTGTTAACACCGTGTATGGTGGGGATGGTGCTCTGCTGACCTCGACTGCGGATGTTGTGGATCGGTGGAGGGAATACTTCGAAGACCTCCTCAATCCTACCAGCACGTCTTCCTATAAGAAAGCAGGGCCTGGGGAATCTGTGGTGGGCTCTCCTATTTCTGGGGCTGAGGTTGCCGAGGTAGTTAAAAAGCTCCTCGGTGGCAAGGCCCCAGGGGTGGATGAGAGCCGCCCGGAGTTCCTTAAGGCTCTGGATGTTGTGGGGCTGTCTTGGTTGACAAGACTCTGCAACATTGCGTGGACATCGGGGGCGGTACCTCTGGATTGGCAGACCGGGGTGGTGGTTCCTCTCTTTAAGAAGGGGAACCGGAGGGTGTGTTCCCACTATCGTGGGATCACACTCCTCAGCCTTCCCGGTAAGGTCTATTCAGGTGTACTGGAGAGGAGGCTACGCCGGATAGTCGAACCTCGGATTCAGGAGGAACAGTGTGGTTTTCGTCCTGGTCGTGGAACTGTGGACCAGCTCTATACTCTCGGCAGGGTCCTTGAGGGTGCATGGGAGTTTGCCCAACCAGTCTACATGTGCTTTGTGGACTTGGAGAAGACATTCGACCGTGTACCCCGGGAAGTCCTGTGGGGAGTGCTCAGAGAGTATGGGGTAACGGACTGTCTTATTGTGGCAGTTCGCTCCCTGTATAATCAGTGTCAGAGCTTGGTCCGCATTGCCGGCAGTAAGTCGGACACGTTTCCAGTGAGGGTTGGACTCCGCCAAGGCTGCCCTTTGTCACCGATTCTGTTCATAACCTTTATGGACAGAATTTCTAGGCGCAGTCAAGGCGTTGAGGGGATCTGGTTTGGTGGCTGCAGGATTAGGTCACTGCTATTTGCAGATGATGTGGTCCTGATGGCTTCCTCCGGCCAAGATCTTCAGCTCTCACTGGATCGGTTCGCAGCCGAGTGTGAAGCGACTGGGATGGGAATCAGCACCTCCAAGTCCGAGTCCATGGTTCTCTCCCGGAAAAGGGTGGAGTGCCATCTCCGGGTTGGGGAGGAGATCTTTCCCCAAGTGGAGGAGTTCAAGTACCTCGGAGTCTTGTTCACGAGTGGGGGAAGAGTGGATCGTGAGATCGACAGGCGGATCGGTGCGGCGTCTTCAGTAATGCGGACGCTGTATCGATCCGTTGTGGTGAAGAAGGAGCTGAGCCGGAAGGCAAAGCTCTCGATTTACCGGTCGATCTACGTTCCCATCCTCACCTATGGTCATGAGCTTTGGGTCATGACCGAAAGGACAAGATCACGGGTACAAGCGGCCGAAATGAGTTTCCTCCGCCGAGTGGCGGGGCTCTCCCTTAGAGATAGGGTGAGAAGCTCTGTCATTCAGGGGGAGCTCAAAGTAAAGCCGCTGCTCCTCCACATCGAGAGGAGCCAGATGAGGTGGTTCGGGCATCTGGTCAGGATGCCACCCGAACGCCTCCCTAGGAAGGTGTTTCGGGCACGTCCGACCGGTAGGAGGCCACGGGGAAGACCCAGGACACGCTGGGAAGACTATCTCTCCCGGCTGGCCTGGGAACGCCTCGGGATCCCCCGGGAGGAGCTGGACGAAGTGGCTGGGGAGAGGGAAGTCTGGGCTTCCCTGCTTAAGATGCTGCCCCCGCGACCCGACCTCGGATAAGCGGAAGAAGATGGATGGATGGATGGTGTATTAATAATCAGTGTCCTTGTTATTTGCATGTGAATATTCACATGTTTGGCCAATACGAGCTGAATCGATTACCAATAGGGGGCGCTTTACAAAGTGGTTAATTTTTCACCTTAAGGGCGCCGCAGCAAAGAGAGTGTAGAAGAAGAAGAGCTATAATGTTAAACAAGTAACTTCCTTACTTTTGTTTTTGTTTTAAGCCATTTGTATTAATTGTTTGTTGTTTTATTCAATGTGTTTGGTTAATGAAATGTGTGTTTGTGTTTTAACAAGCACACAAAATGTAAGATAAGCTAGCTATGTTTGCTCATGATGTTTTTTTCTACACGGAATTTGAGCCGACTCGGGGTGGAGTTTTACGTGACGCAATTAAAGTGCCGTTGTTGAGCGTCGGTGCTGTCTAGAGCTCGGCAGAGTATCTGTCTTATTCTCTTCCATATCAGTAGGTGGCAGCCGGTAGCTAATTGCTTTGTAGATGTCGGGAACAACGACGATGCTTTGTCGTGATCACAATATGCAGGCGACAGCGGGAGGCAACGTGCCGGTAAAAAGGTATCTAATGCTTAAACCAAAAATAAACAAAAGGTGAGTGCCCCTAAGAAAAGGCATTAAAGCTTAGGGAAGGCTATGCAGAACGAAACTAAAACTGAACTGACTACAAAGTAAACAAAAACAGAATGCTGGACGACCGCAAAGACTTACAGCGTGTGGAGCAGAGACAGCGTCCACAAAGTACATCTGTACATGACAATCAACAATGTCCCCACAAGAAAAGATAGCAACAACTTGAATGTTCTTGGTTGCTAAAACAAAGCAGGTGCGGGGAATAGTGCTCAAAAGAAGACATGAAACTGCTACAGGAAAATACCAACAAAACAGGAAAAGCCACCAAAATAGGAGCGCAAGACAAGAACTAAAACACTACACACAGGAAAACACCAAAACACTCAAAATAAGTCACGGCGTGATGTGACAGGTCGTGACACTTACTTTGAGACAAGAGCTATAGTGATGGTTATGGTTTAAATTCATATCCAACAATTGCGACAACGACTTTTTATTGTCTACTGAGTTTTATTTTTTTATGATTTCTGCTGGTGGTGTGCCTCTGGATTTTTTCAAAGAAAAAAATGCGCCTTGGCTCAAAAAAGGTTGAAAAACACTGTTCTAATGTGACTGTTGTCCAGTGGGCCTCTCGTACACAAGGGGGCTGCTATTTAGTGTTGTTGGTAGGGACGGCGTGGCGCAGTGGAAGAGTGGCCGTGCGCGACCCGAGGGTCCCTGGTTCAATCCCCACCTAGTACCAACCTCGTCATGTCCGTTGTGTCCTGAGCAAGACACTTCACTCTTGCTCCTGATGGGTGCTGGTTAGCGCCTTGCATGGCAGCTCCCTCCATCAGTGTGTGAATGTGTGTGTGAATGGGTAAGTAGTGTCAAAGCGCTTTTAGTACCTTGAAGGTAGAAAAGCGCTATACAAGTACAACCCATTTATCATTTAATGTTTTAATGTGTTTAAATGACATTTGTGGTTATTAGGATCATCAGAGACATACAAAAATATTGCTTTTTAGTCAACAATTGTAGGTTTCTGTCCACCAGTTGTCTCAAACAGCCGGCATGTGCTGGTGTCATGTCATGTAAGTAAAATGTCTTATTTTGGGAACATTCTGACACTTGTTAAACAGGTAGGTTTCTATTTTATCATACTGGCGGTTTGTTATTCCTAGCAAGGAAGAATGCCAGGCTGGTTTGATTAGTGGAATGGAGTCAAAAGTCACTAAAGCTTACGTGTGATTTATTGAAACAGAATCATGTGACTGCAAGGCTCCGTTTGATTGTTGAAACGGAGTCTAATGTCACTAAAGCTTATGTTGGATTGGCGAAACAGAGTCATGTGACAGTGCCTGCCGGAAGAAGGCTGGCTGACGAATTATTTAGTCTTTGCAAGTCTCAATCAATAGATTATAAATAATTATGACATAAATAAATAGAACAATCGCAATGAAACTCAATGTAACGGAGTAAAAGTAGAGTTTCTTCTTCACAAAAATACTCAAGTAAAATGTATGTTACATTAAAACTACTCTGACAAGTACAATTTTTTTCAAAAAGTTACTTAAATGTAACGGACTAAATGTACAGGGTTACTACACACCTTTGATTAGCATACCTGCTCCTGGCTTTCTTTTGCCGTGTACACGTTAAGCCTTGTCCTCCAGTGATAATGCTATATGATAATGATACTTAAGATTTGAAGAGATACGGTCTATTTGTTGTAATGGAGTTGATTATTGTAAGCTTATGGCAGTGGCTCCACACTGTGTATGGAGTTACACAGTTAGCTTTTAGCTAGAGATGCCTGGTAATATCGGCCTGCCGATATTATCGGCCGATAAATGCTTAAAATGTAATATCGGAAATTATCGGAATCGGTTTCAAAAAGTAAAATTAATGACTTTTTAAAACGCCGTTGTACGGAGCGGTAAGTACGGAGCAGTTGCGTCTCCCAGTCAGCAACCCCTCCCCTCCCCCCACTCCCACACACAACACACGAGTTGACGACTGCAGCATGAGAGGTTTACTGGCGACGCTTGATGACCTTATCAAACTGCCGCGAGCACAGCATAACAACAACAAGAGTGTGTTGTTGCCGGTGCTGTGGCCGTGGCTAACAAGCGAGCCCGCTCGGTGACTGACTAACGACACCATGTGTATGGTTTGGGATTATTTTAAAGTGTCTCTGACGGATATATAAAACTGGCAATTTGCAATGACTGCAAAAAGTTGGTTATGCGAGGAGGAACCAAGACGTTTTCCTTTAATATGATCAATTAGATCTCCCACCTCTTCAAGAATCATAAGGAGATACACGATGAATACAAGCGGAAGATGGATGTGAGCCCAATTTATAAGTCCCTGTTATACAGTATGCCAGGCAGTCTTGCACTAAATGAGGACTATGTTATTGTTTACTTTGTTACTCTAGTATACCCTGGACTGAAGCTGTGTGCCTTTTATTGTTTTTGTAGCTGTTGTTTTGAGGCATGTTTAAAAAAAATAAAAAAATAATGCACTTTGTGAAAGTCAAAGTATAGCATTTCCCATAGTTGTAGTGGGTATCAGGATTATCTCAGGGAGAGCATGTCCTAAATTCCAAGCTGCTGTTTTGAGGCATGTTAAAAAAAATAATGCACTTTGTGTCTTAAATAATAAATATGGCAGTGCCATGTTGGCACTTTTTTCCATAACTTGAGTTGAAGTTGTTCTCTTATTTTGGAAAACCTTGTTACATTGTTTAATGCATCCAGCGGGGCATCACAACAAAATTTGGCATAATAATGTGTTCATTCCACAACTGTATATATCGTATCGGTT
This sequence comes from Nerophis lumbriciformis, assembly GCF_033978685.3. NCBI lineage: Eukaryota > Metazoa > Chordata > Actinopteri > Syngnathiformes > Syngnathidae > Nerophis > Nerophis lumbriciformis. Next base: position 13,956,155 of record NC_084585.2, read on the forward strand.
GATATCGCAATCAGTAATTAAGAGTTGGACAATATCGGAATATCGGATATCGACAAAAAAGCCATTATCGGACATCTCTACTTTTGGCCAGTCCGTCGTAGGCCTAAAAATAGTGAGTATCCAATCCCAAGTTGTGAGTTGCGAAAGCAGGAAATGCTATGCAAATAAACCGAACTGCTCGGGAACCACACTTGGCTAAATCTAATATCTACTTGCTTTTTTAACCCACAGTGGCCAAAGGAGAGCAAAACGTTGATTAGGTTGCAGATATACTAGCAAGGCCAAAAGAAGAACATTTCAAGAAAAGCTAGATTGTGAGACAAGGTCAGCAGACCCCATGAGCTAGCTAACCTGTCCCAGCCGGTGAGAGGGTTTGTCCGCCACTTCCAATCGAATCAACCAACTGTTGGTGCGTTCCATTTGTACATGGAAGTCAGAATCTCAGAGTTCCTATTCGAAATTTCAACTAGAACGCCCCTCGAGGTCGGATTTCCGACTCAGAAAGTCAGAGCTTTCTCACTACCCTCGAGTTTGTTTCAAAGATGGCTGCTTTGGATGTAAACAGTGCTATGGGCTTCTAAAATATCCGTTATTAGCACTTCCGACTAGTTTTTGTTGAAGTAAATCAGCCTTATACAATGCATTCTTGTATGTGTATGTTTTTATACGGTAATGTTGCTACAAACTACATTTATTTCATGTGATATATATACGCTGTACGTCACGAGCAATAGCGTCAGTGTTTCCTCCTCATCCACCGTGCTTGACGGCTGTAGAAAGAGTCCATATTTTCCCATAAGTTTATATTCAGGCAAGGTAAGCACGAAAATAGCGTTTGTGGATGTGGCCGTCTTGATTTCCAACCTCTTAACTGGAACGCTCGCAACTCGGCTGCGACGTCATTCCGAGCTCCGACTTCCAACTTCCGAGGTCAATGGAAGGCAGCATGTGAGCGGTAGCCCTGGCTTACGATGAGTCCTGCAAATTCTAAGTTCAAATATTTTATTTCTTCATTTTTTTTACAATTACAATTACTTTATTTTTGACTGGACCACATAGAGGTATGTTTTAAAGGCCTACTGAAATGCGATTTTCTTATTTAAACGGGGATAGCAGGTCCATTCTATGTGTCATACTTGATCATTTCACGATATTGCCATATTTTTGCTGAAAGGATTTAATAGAGAACATCGACGATAAAGATCGCAACTTTTGGTCGCTGATAAAAAAGCCTTGCCTGTACCGGAAGTAGCAGACGATATGCGCGTGACGTCACCGGTTGTGGAGGTCCTCACATCCGCACAATGTTTACAATCATGGCCACCAGCAGCGAGAGCGATTCGGACCGAGAAAGCGACAATTTCCCTATTAATTTGAGCGAGGATGAAAGATTCGTGGATGAGGAAACTGAGAGTGAAGGACTAGAGGGCAGTGGGAGCAATTCAGATAGGGAAGATGTTGTGAGAGGCGGGTGGGACCTGATATTCAGCTGGGAATGACTAAAACAGTAAATAAACACAAGACATATATATATTCTATTAGCCACAACACAACCAGGCTTATATTTAATATGCCACAAATTAATCCCGCATAACAAACACCTCCCCCCTCCCGTCAATACAACCCGCCAATACAACTCAAACACCTGCACAACACACTCAATCCCACAGCCCAAAGTACCGTTCACCTCCCCAAAGTTCATACAGCACATATATTTCCCCAAAGTCCCCAAAGTTACGTACGTGACATGCACATAGCGGCACGCACGTACGGGCAAGCGATCAAATGTTTGGAAGCCGCTGCTGCATTCGTACTCACGGTACCGTGTCTGTGTATCCAACTCAAAGTCCTCTTGGTAAGAGTCTCTGTTGTCCCAGTTTTCCACAGGCCAATGGTAAAGCTTGACTGTCATCTTTCGGGAATGTAAACAATGAAACACCAGCTGTGTTTGTGTTGCTGCAGCTCCCCGCAATACACCGCTTCCCACCTACAGCTTTCTTCTTTGCTGTCTCCATTGTTCATTTAACAAATTGCAAAAGATTCACCAACACAGATGTCCAGAATACTGTGGAATTTTGCGATGAAAACAGACGACTTAATAGCTGGCCACCATGCTGTCCCAAAATGTCCTCTACAATCCGTGACGTCACGTGCAGACATCATCATACCGAGACGTTTTCAGCAGGATATTTTGCGCGAAATTTAAAATTGCACTTTAGTAAGCTAACCCGGCCGTATTGGCATGTGTTGCAATGTTAAGATTTCATCATTGATATATAAACTATCAGACTGCGTGGTCGGTAGTAGTGGGTTTCAGTAGGCCTGAGTCGGAAAATAGCCCTTTTTGTTCTTTATTGAGGTGATTCAATGTCCAGTAGTGTGCAAGTGTGTTTCTGTATAGTCTTTCTCTAGCCGTGGTCATGTGGTGACATAAATTATGGTATTTTGAGAGGTGTTTATTAAAGTCGGACTAAGTAGGACATCACTGAAGGCCTAGGTGTGAAATGCACGGCCCGCCACTGAGTAGTAGTAGGGAGCAGTGTTGGGACTAACGCGTTATTTTGTAACGCGTTACTGTAACGCCGTTAGTTTCGGCGGTAACTAGTAATCTAATGCGTTATTTTTTATATTCAGTAACTCAGTTACCGTTACTACATGATGCGTTACTGCGTTATTTTACGTTATTTTTTTTGTAGTATCGGCTAGAAACAGAAGATCTGCGGTGCGGTGTCGTCCTTCTGAATCTCTTGTGTCACAAGCGGAGGCGCGGTCTGTGTGTGTGTCAGGGTGTGGGGAGGGGAGGGAGGGGAGGGGGGGGGGGGGGGGGGTGCGCTATACAACGTAAACCGTTGGCCAACCAAAAAGTAACCACAGAACACGTTCTGTGGTTACTTTTTGGTTGGCCAAGCGGACGTGACGACAAGCTGTCCTCACTCAGGTCCACACGGACCTGGAGGGGGCGTGCCTTAAGTCCGGCTGGAAATTGAGAGAAATTCGGGAGAATGGTTGTCCCGGGTAGAGGAACTGAAATTCGGGAAGGTTGGCAAGTATGAGATATTCTCACTTCTTTTCTTTTGTCGAGCACAAAGAAAAGAACATTTTAGTTAAATGTAAGTTGTGTCTTGGATCAAAGATCCCGTCTACTACCCAAAACAACAATTCAAATCTGCCTGGTTAGGCTTTGTGTATGTCACGTGTGCCTTCTTTAGGTGAAGCCAGGTTTATAGCTATGTTGTTATTATGCTGTTTGTTACTTATGTATGTTATGTTGCAGCTATTTAACCCTTGTGTGGTGTTCGGGTCTGTGGGACCCGTTTTCGATGTTTATTAAAAGAAAAATGATACAATTATTTATTTTTTCAAACTGAGACTCACTGGCTTTGGCTCATTTTCTGTGAATGAACACACACCATACACCGCCCCTACACATTTCTATTACATATAAGATGTTCGGGTCTACTGGACCCGGGGGCTAATAGAAGTGTGGAAATTAAATGATAATAATGATAAATGGGTTATACTTGTATAGCGCTTTTCTACCTTTAAGGTACTCAAAGCGCTTTGACAGTATTACCACATTCACCCATTCACACACACATTCACACACTGATGGCGGGAGCTGCCATGCAAGGCGCTAACCAGCAGCCATCAGGAGCAAGGGTGAAGTGTCTTGCCCAAGGACACAACGGACGTGACTAGGATGGTAGAAGGTGGGGATTGAACCCCTGTAACCAGCAACACTCCGATTGCTGGCACAGCCACTCTACCAACTTCGCCACGCCGTCCCAATTGATGTTCAGTGTACCGCACGCACCCCCCCCCCCCCCCCCCCCCCCACACACACACACACACACACACACACAGCAGGCCTAGACAAGAGGAGGACAGAGTGTAGGTACACAAAACATCAGAGGGTCAAATGTGCGAGAAAATGAGAGCAGACAGTGTTGACAAACGATGTTGCAACCTTGTGCAGGAACCGAAGGTGCAGAAACACAAAAGAAGAATCCCTGTGGGATGCAGAAACTGGCAGAGAAAATTCCATGCAACGTTCATATTGTTGTTACTCAGCCAGTGTTTGTGGGTCTTAGACTTAGACTTAGACTTACTTTTTATCGTCATTCAAATTTGAACTTTGCAGTACAGATAAGAACAAAATAGTGTCGCATTAGCTCATGGTAGTGCAGGATAAAAAATCAATAAGCTGCAGATATAAATAAATAGATTACTGTACAGATAAATATATTGCACTTTTGCATATGCATCCAGGTTTATCGATGTATGTTATATTGTCTTTATATTCCAGTGAGTTAATCCATTTTTGGGGGGAATTGAGGGGATTATTATGATGCGTTCAAGAGTCTTACGGCCTGAGGAAAGAAGCTGTTACAGAACCTGGAGGTTCTGCTACGGAGGCTGCGGAACCTCTTTCTAGAGTCCAGCAGTGAAAACAGTCCTTGGTGGGGGTGGGAGGAGTCTCTGCAGATTTTCTGAGCCCTGGTCAGTCAGCGGCTTTTTGCGATCTCCTGGATAGGAGGAAGAGGAGTGTTGGTGATCTTTTCTACCGTCCTCACCACTCTCTGCAGAGACTTCCAGTCTGAGGCACTGCAGGCTCCAGTCCAGACAGAGATGCTGTTGGTCAGTAGGCTCTCTATAGTGCCTCTGTAGAATGTGGTGAGAATGGGGGGAGGGAGCTGTGCTCTTTTTATCAGACGCAAAAAGTGCATGCGCTGCTGAGCTCTTTTTACAAGAGCTCCGGTGTGTAGGGACCAGGTCATATTGTCAGTTATCTGCACCCCCAGGAACTTGGTGCTGCTTACCATCTCCACCGCTGTGCCGTTGATGAAGAGTGGAGCGTGGCTGGACTGGTGCTTCCTGAAGTCGACGATGATCTCCTTGGTCTTGTCGACGTTCAGGACCAGGTTGTTGGTTCTGCACCAGTCAACCAGATGTTTCACTTCCTCCCTGTAGTCCATGTCTTTGTTGTCACAGATGAGGCCCACTACTGTCGTGTCGTCTGCATACTTCACAATGTGGTTAGTAGTGGACCTGGCGCGGCAGTCATGGGTCATCAACGTGAATAGCAGCGGACTCAGGACGCAGCCCTGGGGGGAGCCGGTGCTCAGGGAGATGGCACTGGAGGTGTTGTTGCCCACTCTCACAGATTGGGGTCTGTCTGTGAGGAAGTCAAGCAGCCAGTTGCATAGGGGGGTACTGAATCTAAGGGGGGCCAGTTTGCTCACCAAGTGCTGTGGGATGATGGTGTTGAATGCCGAGCTGAAGTCCAGAAACCACATCCGCACGTGTTTGTCCTTTCCTTCCAGATGTTCTAAGCTCAGGTGGAGTGCAGAGAAGATGGCATCCTCTGTGGAGCGGTTAGGGCGATAAGCAAACTAGTATGGGTCGAATATGGGGGGAATTCTGGAGACAATGTATTCCTTTACCAGCCTCTCGAAGCACTTCATTACAGATGTTTTTTGGGATATGGTAAACATCTGTTCAGTATTTTAACATAAAAGTGTTTAATTGTGAGGCATTAAAAGCCACAAAATGCAACGGGTCCATCAGACCCACAAACACTGGCTGAGTAACAACAATATGAACACCACACAAGGGTTAAAATAGTTGTGTCAATTTGTTCTGGCCTGAAATAAATTGGCCCTTTGAAACATATATTTGTCTTTGTGTGTTGTATGTAGACCACATTGCTTAGCAGAGTTCAGTGATGCAAATGCATGTCAAGTTGATCAACAGATTGTATTATTGCCCAGTGCAATAACAGTACTGAAATGAAGGCTAAAAGGGCATTAATGGGAGCTTTAAAAAAAAAAGGAACTAAATAGTTACTTTTCACAGTAACGCATTACTTTTTGGTGTAAGTAACTAAGTTAGTAACTGAGTTACTTTTGAAATAAAGTAACTAGTAACTGTAGCGAGTTACTGGTTTTCAGTAACTAACCCAACACTGGTAGGGAGTAGGAAGAAGCAAAGCTTATTACTCTTTCCCCTTCTTCATAACACTTCCAAGCAAATGTTAATAGTTTTGTTGACTTCCTGTGTTCAAAATACCTTCATTAAATACAAATCTTTATGTATTTGTTCATTGTTAGATTCAACATTTCAGCTTTTTCTTATTACAAGATGCCTTTAGCTCTAATTATCTCTTTGATGTTTTTAGGACCATAAAAAAACAGCTACACATCAATTGGACATCACTTGACCGGATTTTACGGGCTGACGAGAAGTTTTGGAAAATTGCCTCCAGACTCTATTCAGCACGATGGCTGAATAGAGTTAGTCCTGTTAGTGCTGTTTGTTCAAGTCCAAGGAGACATGCGTTGTGCAGGCGTCCACACCTCATAGTCGGTGTTTCCTTTTCATCCACCGTGTTTGAAAGTTGCAGAAAGACTGCATATTTTCCCATAAGCCCTTTGAGACTTTTGTGATTTATGGCTATATAAATAAACATTGATTGATTGATTGATAAGTTGTTTATATTCAGACAAGGCAAGCGCAAGAATAGCTTTTGTGGAAGTGGCCATCTTGATTTCCAACCTCGTAACTGGAACGCTCATAGCTCGGCTGTGACGTCATCCCCAGCCCCGACTTTCAACTTCTAAAGGTAAATGGAACGCACCAAAAGCATTGGCGTTGTTAGCCCTATTTTAGGGGGGCTGAAGCCCCCCTAAAATATTCTTAAGCCCCCCTAAATAATTTGGTGTTTTTTTTTTTTTTTTTTACAAATAAATGCCGACATATTCATTATAAAGTGGCCCAAATATGAGTTTAAATAAATAATCATATAACCTGTTATTATTCACTCAGTTTCCCCTCACTTCGTAGCGTAAGGTAGAGAGCCCCTTTAGTGCGTCGGTATCCAATCCATTCCACTTGTTCATATAGAAAATGCCCACATCACTCAAATTCCAGCCCGTATTTTCTCTGCGACCTTCCTTGCGGTCCTGCAGGTGTACGAAGCACATTATCTTCCTTTACAATGAGTGAAGCTGCACAAAACCTTGTGTGTGCAATTGTAAATCATTTATTTTTTAAGTTTTGTGTTTCTTGTAGAATCTATATAAAGTAATATACATTATCCTATTGTTAAAATAATGAAAAAAACATCATTAAATATATTTGTTTTATTGTATTGTTACATTAATAGCTGTTTTATTATTATAGTATGGCTTGTTAAACATTTCATAGGATTTTCAGAGGGAGGAAAAACCAAGACTTTTAATATAAAATGTAAAATGAATAAATACATAAAAAGAAAAAGAAAAAAAATGGCTAAAAGCCATCGTCCGGGGGAGCATTTCATTTCGTCCCGTGCATTTTTTTTTAAATAATAATAATAACAATGAATAATTTCTAAGTCTTTGTTAGCCGTTTGTGAAGTTTTGTGCTCGTGCGTAACATTCGCTCACATCCTGTGCATCTCCTGGGGGCTAAGCACCCCCTGTCCTTAAAAGCTAGTGACGCCCCTGACCAAAAGTCCTGCTGAAAATGTTCCTCTGAGAGTACTTTCAAAAGAGTCTGTCCACTTGTCAGTCCACTTGAGTAGAAACACTGTTCCGGAGTTCTGAACTTGCCCAGTTGGAAGGGGGTAGACCTACAAAGGCTGGAGGAATTATGTCTTGCAGCTGGTTTGGGAACACCTCGGTATTCTTCTGGTGGAACTGAAAGAGGTGGCCGGAGACCAGGAAGTCTGGACTTCCATACTTGGACAGCCCCCATGACGCATACAGTAAATAGACGGCCCGATGCCACAATAGTTGCAGGAAAATTGGAAAAAGACCATAGTGACCACATGGAACTTTTCAGTTTGCTCATGGAACTTTTTACCTGACTAGTGTTTTGTGGTAACACATGTTAAGTTAAGTTAAAGTACCAATGATTGTCACACACACACTAGGAGTGGTGAGATTTGTCCTCTGCTTTTGACCCATCCCCTTGTTCACCCCCTGGGAGGTGAGGGGAGCAGAGGGCAACAGCGGTGCCGCACCCGGGAATAATTTTTTGGTGATTTAACCCCCAATTCCAACCCTTGGTGCTGAGTGCCAAGCAGGGAGGTAATGGGTCCCATTTTTATAGTCTTGGTATTACTCGGTCGGGGTTTGAATTCACAACCTACCGCTCACAGGACGGACACTCTAACCACTAGGCCACTGAGCAGGTAATTCAAGGGTAATTCAAAATAACAGAGTAAATAGGCTCATTTAAGAAAAAGCTTCTTGTGGTGGAGAAGGGGCTCACATTACACATGAAAGCCTTGGGAAAAGAGACATAATTCCCTACTTTAATCGGCAGTGACACAAATGACCACTGTGTTGTGGTCTTGTGTGGAAGTTGAGACATTTTAGCATCCTTGCTTTACACAATTAAAGTGACAAAACGCGTTTGACCTTCAGTTCTAAATGGCGAGAAACAAACTTCAGAAAGCTTTTATCCCGACACTAGATCAACAAAGAAAGGAAGGTTTTCCCGTCTTAAACGTCTAGACTGAATGGAAAACAGGCGATTCTTCAAAAGGCTTTTAAATGTGCGGCAGAATCAGTGAGTAGAAGAGATCAGAAAACTCGAGTTAGATCTTAAGTCCCCCGCAGGGTGACACAGCTCTGAAGCTAATAGCTCCTTATATCTCCTCATCAGCATTTGGATAGGCCCAAACTAAAAACAAGAGTGTTAAGAAGCAATGTTTGTTGATAAGAATAGTCTTCAGGGAAGGAAAAAAATAGCTTCAATGTTTGATTACATTTTAGGAAAGATCTTCGATGCTGCGTTAAAGGGGAACATTATCACCAGACCTATGTAAGCGTCAATATATACCTTGATGTTGCAGAAAAAAGACCATATATTTTTTTAACCGATTTCCGAATTCTAAATGGGCGAATTTTGGCGAATTAAACGCCTTTCTATTATTCGCTCTCGGAGCGATGACGTCACAACGTGACGTCACATCGGGAAGCAATCCGCCATTTTCTCAAACACATTACAAACACCGAGTCAAATCAGCTGTTATTTTCCGTTTTTTTCGACTGTTTTCCGTACCTTGGAGACATCATGCCTCGTCGGTGTGTTGTCGGAGGGTGTAACAACACAAACAGGGACGGATTCAAGTTGCACCAGTGGCCCAAAGATGCGAAAGTGGCAAAAAATTGGACGTTTGTTCCGCACACTTTACCGACGAAAGCTATGCTACGACAGAGATGGCAAGGATGTGTGGATATCCTGCGACACTCAAAGCAGATGCATTTACAACGATAAAGTCAAAGAAATCTGCCGCCAGACCCCCAGGAAAAGAGAGCGGATGAGGGTATGTCTACAGAATATATTAATTGATGAAAACTGGGCTTTCTGCACTCTCAAAGTGCATGTTGTTGCCAAATGTATTTCATATGCTGTAAACCTAGTTCATAGTTGTTAGTTTCCTTTAATGCCAAACAAACACATACCAATCGTTGTTTAGAAGGCAATCGCCGAATTCGTCCTCGCTTTCTCCCGTGTCGCTGGATGTCGTGCCGTTTTGGTCGGTTTCGCTTGCATACGGTTCAAACCGATATGGCTCAATAGCTTCAGTTTCTTCTTCAATTTCGTTTTCGCTACCTGCATCCACACTACAACCATCCGTTTCAATACATGCGTAATCTGTTGAATCGCTTAAGCCGCTGAAATCCGAGTTTGAATCCGAGCTAATGTCGCTATACCTTGCTGTTCTTTCCGCCATGTTTGTTTGTATCGGCATCACTATGTGACGTCACAGGAAAATGGACGGGTGTATATAATGATGGTTAAAATCAGGCACTTTGAAGCTTTTTTTTAGGGATATTGCGTGATGGGTAAAATTTTGAAAAAAACTTCGAAAAATAAAATAAGCCACTGGGAACTGATTTTTAATGGTTTTAACCCTTCTGAAATTGTGATAATGTTCCCCTTTAACAGCATGCAGTACGACTCCATTGTCTGATTCCTCTCAGAGACTGTTTACGTGACTTGCTACGCGTAGCAAACTATTTAATGTGTGTGTGTAAACTAGGGCTGGGCGATATGGACGATAAAGTAAATCTCGATATATTTTTACCAAAACTCGATATTCAATATATATCTCGATATATTTTCCGGTGAAAGTATACGTATAAAGATTTTCATTATTGAGTGAGATTCACTGAAATTAAACTGAATGACAACTGTACTGTAAACAGTCAGTGGCACTTTTATTAACCCAGTTAGTCAAGATGGGTATTAACAGCACAAAACTACATAACATAAATAAAATAGAAAAATATTCTTTCTACGTAAAATAAATAACATAGCTGTGCAAATAATACAAAATGTATCAAACTCAGATAAAAAAATACATTTGCAGGCAGGCACTTTTTAATTCCCAGTCGACGATGTAATGGACTGTCACACACGTATGGTTCTGGTCAGTGTCAAGTAAGTGACTTGACTTAATTGTGCAGCTATGATCTTCCTCACTTTAACATATCTTTTTGGCAGCATTTCTCGTGCGAAATATGCCCGAAAGGGCGAAAGATATATGAAAGAAAGAAAGAAAGAAAGAAATATGCAACTGGAGAACAGTTTTGATTTGGGCTTACATGGAAAATAATTCAAATTAATGTTTTATCCAGACCCATGCATTTGTCCAAATGCGGCCAAATAGATGCATTGTGGGTCTCCTGGACGTCGTCTACATCGCTAAAATAATATTAATAGTACTAACCTTTAACAGTTAATTTTACTCATTTTCATTAATTACTAGTTTCAATGTAACTGTTTTTATATTGTTTTACTTTCTTTTTTATTCAAGAAAATGTTTTAAATGTATTTATCTTATTTTATTTTTATTAATTTTTTTTTAAAGTACCTTATCTTCACCATACCTGGTTGTCCAATTAGGCATAATAATGTGTTAATTCCACGACTGTATATATCGGTTGATATCGGTTTCGGTTGATATCGGTATCGGTAATTAAAAAGTTGGACAATATAGGATATCGGCAAAAAGCCATTATCGGACGTCCCTAGTTAAAAGTATATTAAACAAACCTTTAACGAAGTAATCACTGCAAATGTGGGCGTTGTGACACTTTTCTCGTCGTTTTCCGTAAAATCTTGATATCTTTCGCCCTTCTTGATTACCTCTCGAGGAACGCTGAAGAAACATTCCTTTTTGCGATTTAAACAGTTCCAACAGCCTGAAACAATGCAGGCATCTGGTATTTTTCTTTGAGAAATGCAAAATTCCGCCGAGAACGCTATGATGAGAGACTCTTGTTGGACCACCACTACTAGTCTTGCATAGTTAATGATCCGGCTGTGATTTCAGGTGAATACAAGCTGTTGGAGCTTATATTTAAGAGTTTGGATTCAAGCCATTATTATATGTTTGTTGCTTTTTAATTCCCAGTCGACGATGTAATGGACTGTCACACACCTAGGGTTCTGGTCAGTGTCAAGTAAGTCACTTGACTTAATTGTGCAGCTGTGATCTTCCTCACTTCAACATATCTTTTTGGCAGCATTTCTCGTGCGAAATATGCCCGGCTTGGCAACTCGAGAACAGTTTTGATTTGGGCTTACATGAAAAATAATTCAAATCAATGTTTTATCCAGACGCATGCATTTGTCCAAATGCGGCCAAATAGATGCATTGTGGGTCTCCTGGACGTCGTCTACATCGCTAAAATAAAAATCTACATAAGCTGGACTGTAAATACTTTTTTTGTTTTTGTTTTTAAAATGTAATTTTGTTTATAGATTATATGCAATCTGTTGTGTTCCAAAATTTTCTGGTTTTTTTGTTTGTTTGTTTGTTTGTTTGTTTGTTTTCTCAGTGTACATGAATGAAGGTGTGTGTTGCTGGACCCGACTTGGACATTATCTGGACTGGACCTGGTTTTAAAAAAAAAACAACAACCTTTAAACAAAGCTAATTTCATTTACAGCCAGGTCTGGTGAAGATAAGGTCCTTTCTTTCTTTTTTTATTTATTTATTTTATTTTTATTTTTTTATAGATAGGATAAATAAATATTTTCTTGGATAAAGAGGAAAGTAAACAATATAAAAATAATTACATAAGGGAGAAAAGGGAAAGAAAAAATAGTAATTAAATGAAAATGTTAGTGGACCAGCAGCACAAACAATCAAGTGTGCTTCAGGGACTGTGTTGTGTCCCTTGCAGAAGTGTTGTCCATGTTGTGGAAACCAGAATATTGTTGGCAGAAAGAAACAACCCCTTTTGTGTGAGTGGGTGTGTGTGAGTGTGAATAGGGGAGGGAGGGTTTTTTTTCTGGGTTGATGCACTAGTTGAAAGTGTATCGTGTGTTTTTTTTCTATGTTGATTTAATAAAAAAAAAAAAAAAAAAAAAAAAAAAAAAAATCTAAGGAAGAGAATAATCTTCTACTAGTTTTTTTAATATATAAATCAACCGCTTGAATATTCGCTCTTCTCTTCTACGACTCTCTCGATGTCATTTGGGATGTCTGTTGTGATTTCCCTTCCTGGTTTGATGACCCGCCCTATCTTGCCTCTGATTGGCCTGTCCCTAATGTTTTGCCCTAATTTCAACCAACCGGTTGTGATTCCTCTTGTTTACTATGACTCATCATAGTAAACAACCAACCAATCATGGATGTTCTTATATGTGCAAGCACATATTGAAAGGAGGAAAGGGAGGGGTTAAGTAGCCCATGGAGTGTTGAGAGGGAGTGGGAAGCGGGGGAGAACCAAGGAACACAACAAATAAGCGGTGTTTGGTCATTTTAACGTGAAATAAATTATGTCGATATTACGGTATTTTCTTAATTCATATCTTGTTTAAAAATATATCGATATATTGTACAAACTCGATATATTGCCCAGCCCTGCTGTAAACGTCTATAAAATGAAGTACTTACACTTGCTTTTCCTGAGAGGCCAAACTAAAGCCTTGATTATGTTTTTGCTGTCCCCTCCAACACTGTCTTGATTGAACTCTGTAGGGGTGGTGTTTTTCTTCGAGTGAGCAACCATAACTCTCTTGCTATTTAGCTTACTGTGAAGGAGCAATAAACCATGGCGACTGAAGCGACATCCAGATCGCTGTTGGAGCTGGAACTAAGCACTGCAGAGTTTCAGTCACTTTAATTGTAAATGTCGTTCTGGAACAGCAGGAGAGGCGGTTGAATTTTTAAATGGCACTTTTGCAGCATGAAAGAACACAACAGAAATTATGTTTTTTTTTAAAGTTGCCCAATCAACCCAAGTGATTAGGCAACTATTTCCACTTCCGATCACAATATTAATCCTGGGCAATATCAGCATAAATCATAGTACATACTTTTATTATTTTGCAGTGAGGCATGTAAGAAAAGGCTTGATCAAGTGAAATTACTCATACAAAGAACAGAACAGACGTATGCTGTCTTTACTTTAAATTGGTGTGAATGTGAGTGTGAATGTTGTCTGTTTATCTTTGTTGGGCCTGCATGAAGTGGCAACTTGTCCAAGGTGTACTCCACCTTCCACCGGAATGTAGCTGGGATAGGCTCCAGCACCCCTGCAACCACGAGAGGGACAAGCGGTACAAAATAGATGCATGGAGTGAATTTCTTTTTTTAGCAACACCTACTTGTCACAATAATTAATTACGTTCAGGTTTGTGAGTTAGGTTAATGGCGCAGTAAATTGAATGAAGCAGACACATTTTTTACTGGATACTTCAATAGGCTTTGCCTTCGAGACTTCGTATGTGTAAGTAATATGTAACTATAATTATTTGATACTTATTTATATTGACTAATGTCCGGTTTTAGACTGTAATATGTTGTTCAATTAAGGACATTTATTACATATGTCAAGCTTGTGTGCTATAGTGCACTTAGCTGTTGCTGAGCTGCTAGTTCCTAGTATCCTATAGCCCAGTGATTTTCAACCACTGTGCCGCGGCACACTAGTGTGCCGTGAGATACAGTCTGGTGTGCCGTGGGAGATTATCTAATGTCACCTATTTGGGGTAATAAAGTATTTTTTGCAAACCAGTAATTATAGTCTGCAAATGATGTGTTGTTGTTGAGTGTCTGTGCTGTCTAGAGCTCGGCAGAGTAACCGTGTAATACTCTTTCATATCAGTAGGTGGCAGCAGGTAGCTAATTGCTATGTAGATGTCGAAAACAGCAGGAGGCAGTGTGCAGGTAAAAAGGTTTCTAATGCTTAAACCAAAAATAAACAAAAGGTGAATGCCCCTAAGAAAGGGCATTGAAGCTCTGGGAAGGCTATGCAGAACGAGACTAAAACTGAACTAGCTACAAAGTAAACAAAAACAGAATGCTGGACGACAGCAAAGACTTACTGTGGAGCAAAGATGGCGTCCGCAATGTACATCCCGAACATGACATGACAATCAACAATGTCCACGAAGAGAAGGATAAAAACAACTGAAATATCCTTGATTGCTAAAACAAAGTAGATGCGGGAAATATCGCTCAAAGGAAGACATGCAACTGCTACAGGAAAATACCAAAAAAAGAGAAAAACCCACCAAAATTGGAGCGCAAGACAAGAACTAAAACACGACACACAGGAAAACAGCAAAAAACTCAAAATAAGTCAGGGGTGATGTGACAGGTGGTGACAGTACACCTACTTTGAGACAAGAGCTATAGTGATGCATGCTTGGTTATGGTTTAAATTCATATTCAACAATTGCGACAACAACTTTTTTCTGTCAACTGAGTTTCGTTGTTTAATGATTTCTGCTGGTGGCGTGCCTCCGGATTTTGTCAACACAAAAAATGTGCCTTGGCTCAAAAAAGGTTGAAAATCACTGCTATAGCCTACCATGTTTACATTTAAATGTTAACTGCTTTGCACAAGTAAACACACTGCAGGACTGCTTGTATAGGTTGTATTCAGTCACGTGTCTTTTGAACGGAAGTAAACGAAGTGGTGGGCCACTAAACCAACATTGCTACTGTGTCGCAAATGATCTGAGTACGCAGGGGGGCCTAGATCTTACCACTAAAAGCAGATACAAACTATATAATGGAATCCATCCCTATATGTTATCAAAAGATATGTCGAGTGATCTCAAGGATTATCCGTCGGTCGTGTTCCCAGACATGTCGACCTACCTTGTGCTCCAGAAGAGCATGGAGGTCTACAACTGTTTTGTGTGTAGCTAGTTCAAAGAAATTGGTATTAAGACTCTCCCGGACAGAACATGCATTGTTTTATCGTGGGTAGGGTTGCATGTCACGATTTAACTTTGCGTCTACAGCCATGTTTGTCGCTTTTTTGTTGTTTCGCTGTTACGAGTAGCGTGTTTCCCCCCGTCTTTATCAAAATATAACTATAGATCTCAATGTTGTGTATGTGCTGAAAGCTTCATTTATGTTTCTTGCCTTTGGTAGAAGCTTAACTATTTTAGGTTTTGCGCACATTGGATTTATTTTATTTAGACTTGCTGAGTTGGTGGTTTACGAAACACTCGTAGCAAAAATGTGTTTAAAGAACTCCGAAAACAAGCTGAACAAAAAACAGATAATATCAAGATAACACTTCGATGAGAAATACTAAATGTTAAAAGTAGCGATGTCCCATAATATCGGCCTGCCGATATTATCGGCCGATAAATGCGTTAAAATGTAATAGCGGAAATTATCGGTATCGTTTTTTTTATTATCGGTATCGTTTTTTTATTTTTTTTATTTTTTATTAAATAAACATAAAAAACACAAGATACACTTACAATTAGTGCACCAACCCAAAAAAACTTCCTCCCCCATTTACACTCATTCACACAAAAGGGTTGTTTCTCTCTGTTATTAATATTCTGGTTCCTACATTATATATCAATATATATCAATACAGTCTGCAGGGATACAGTCCGTAAGCACACATGATTGTGCGTGCTGCTGGTTCACTAATAGTACTAACCTTTAACAGTTAATTTTTACTAATTTTCATTAATTAATAGTTTCAATGTAACTGTTTTTATATTGTTTTACTTTCTTTTTTATTCAAGAAAATGTTTTTAATTAATTTATCTCATTTTATTTGATTAATTAAAAAAAAAAAGTACCTTATCTTCACCATACCTGGTTGTCCAAATTAGGCATAATAATGTGTTAATTCCACGACTGTATATATCGGTTGATATCGGTATCGGTAATTAAAAAGTTGGACAATATCGGAATATCGGATATCGGCAAAAAGCCATTATCGGACATCCCTAGTTAAAAGTATATTAAACAAACCTTTAACAAAGTAATCACTGCAAATGTGTACGTTGTGGCACTTTTTTCGTCGTTTTCCTTAAATCTTGATATCTTTCGCCCTTCTTGATTACCTCTCGAGGAACGCTGAAGAAACGTATTCTTTTTGCGATTTAAACAGTTCCAACAGCCTGAAACAATGCAGGCATCTGGTATTTTTCTCTGAGAAATGCAAAATGCTGCCGAGAACGCTATGATGAGAGACTCTCGTTGGACCACCTCTACTAGCCTTGCATAGTTAATGATCCGGCTGTGATTTCAGGTGAATACAAGCTGTTGGAGCTTATATCTAAGAGTTTGGATTCAAGCCATTATTATATGTTTGTTGCTTTTTTGCTGATATTGGACTGATATCTGATATCAATATCGGATCGGGACACCCTTGATTGTCTTTCTCTATATGTTTGAGCAGTGGTTCTTAACCTTGTTGGAGGTACCGAACCCCACAAGTTTCATATGCGCATTCACCGAACCCTTCTTTAATGAAAAATAAAATGTTTTTTTCTTTAATTTAATCTTAATTTATAAATATTAATCATGAAATGATGAAAGTTACAGGAATGTACACATAATCCCATGTTTACATCTCATTGTGCAACATGTGAATGTTTTAGTGGGAACTAAATGCGACATCTAAAGTGGGAACTAAATGCGCCTTATGTGAATGTTTTAGTGGGAACTAAATGCGATATCTGAAAGGGGTACAAATTATTTCCAAAGCAGGAACCCCACCCAGACATACAATACTAGTACACAGCTCATGAAAAACAATATTTTTTGTTATTGTCATTGTAAGTGGGCCAAAACACTTATATTAGAAAATAATCTCATGGAAATGACATATGTCATTTGATTATAATAATAAAACATTTAACTTGTTATTTAGTCAGGTTTGGGACAGGTGTGCTTTTTATTTACACGATGAGTCAGGTGTGTCTTGACCTGCGCGGCGGAGGCTCCGCCGAACCCCTGAGGCCGACTCACGGAACCCCTAGGGTTCGATCGAACCCAGGTTAAGACCCACTGTGTTAGAGTGAACATAATTATTTTTGTCATATGTAGTGCAAATGACAAGTGCCTGACAAGACAACAGTGATATAAATACCGTATTTTCCGCACTATAAGGCGCACCTAAAAACCTCCAATTATCTCAAAAGCTGACAGTGCGCCTTATAATCCGGTGCACCTTATATATGGACCAATATTGAGCCACAACAGGTCTCGCAACTACGGGATGCATAACGTAACCCCAGCCTCTACTGTAGCGTCTATTCTATGCGCCTTATAATGCGGTGCACCTTATACAAACCCTCTTTCCATATGAGTTGGGAAATTGTGTTAGATGTAAATATAAAAGGAATACAATGATTTGTAAATCCTTTTCAACCCATATTCAATTGAATAAACTACAAAGACAACAAATTTGATGTTCAAACTCATAAATTTAATTTTTTTTTTTGCAAATAATAATTAACTTAGAATTTCATAGCTGCAACACATGCCAAAGTAGTTGGGAAAGGGCATGTTCACCACTGTGTTACATGGCCTTTCCTTTTAACAACACTCAGTAAACGTTTGGGAACTGAGGAGACACATTTTTTAAGCTTCCCAGGTGGAATTCTTTCCCATTCTTGCTTGATGTACAGCTTAAGTTGTTCAACAGTTCGGGGGTCTCCGTTGTAGTATTTTAGGCTTCATAATGCGTCACACATTTTCAATGGGAGACAGGTCTGGACTACAGGCAGTCCAGTCTAGTACCCGCACTCTTTTACTATGAAGCCACGTTGATGTAACACGTGGCTTGGCATTGTCTTGCTGAAATAAGCAGGGGCGTCCATGGTAACGTTGCTTGGATGGCATCACATGTTGCTCCAAAATCTGTATGTACCTTTCAGCATTAATGGCGCCTTCACAGATGCGTAAGTTACCCATGTCTTGGGCACTAATATACCCCCATACCATCACAGATGCTGGCTTTTCAACTTTGCGTCTATAACAATCCGGATGTTTTTTTTTCCTCTTGACGTCCACAGTTTCCAAAAACAATTTGAAATGTGGACATGTCAGACCACAGAACACTTTTCCACTTTGTATCAGTCCATCTTAGATGAGCTCAGGCCCAGCGAATCCGACGGCGTTTCTGGGTGTGTTTTCGCCTTGCATAGGAGAGTTTTAACTTGCACTTTCAGATGTAGCAACCAACTGTAGTTACTGACAGTGGGTTTCTGAAGTGTTCCTGAGCCCATGTGGTGATATCCTTTACACACTGATGTCGCTTGTTGATGCAGTACAGCCTGAGGGATCGAAGGTCACGGGCTTAGCTGCTTACGTGCAGTGATTTCTACAGATTCTCTGAACCCTCTGATGATATTACGGACCGTAGATGGTGAAATCCCTAAGTTCCTTGCAATAGCTGGTTGAGAAAGTTTTTTCTTAAACTGTTCAACAATTTGCTCACACATTTGTTGACAAAGTGGTGACCCTCGCCCCATCCTTGTTTGTGAATGACTGAGCATTTCATGGAATCTACTTTTATACCCAATTATGGCACCCACCTGTCCCCAATTTGCCTGTTCACCTGTGGGATGTTCCAAATAAGTGTTTGATGAGCATTCCTCAACTTTATCAGTATTTATTGACGCCTTTCCCAACTTCTTTGTCACGTGTTGCTGGCATCAAATTCTAAAGTGAATGATTATTTGCACAAAAAAAAAATGTTTATCAGTTTGAACATCAAATATGTTGTCTTCGTAGCATATTCAACTGAATATGGGTTGAAAATGATTTGCAAATCATTGTATTCCGTTTATATTTACATCTAACACAATTTCCCAACTCATATAGAAACGGGGTTTGTATATGAACAAAGGTTTAAAATAGACCTTTCATTGAAGGTGCGCCTTATAATCCGGTGCGCCTTATAGTCAATCAATCAATCAATCAATGTTTATTTATATACCGGTAGCCCTAAATCACAAGTGTCTCAAAGGGCTGCACAAGCCACAACGACATCCTCGGTACAGAGCCCACATAAGGGCAAGGAAAAACTCACCCCAGTAAGACGTCGATGTGAATGACTATGAGAAACCTTGGAGAGGACCCCATATGTGGGTAACCCCGCCCCCTCTAGGGACACCGAATGCAATGGATGTCGAGTGGGTCTAACATAATATTGTGAGAGTACAGTCTATAGTGGATCCAGCATAACAGTAAGAGGACAGTCCACAGTGGGGTCAGCAGGAAACCATCCCGAGCGGAGACGGGTCAGCAGCGCAGAGATGTTCCCAACCGATATACAGGCGAGCGGTCCACCCCGGGTCCCGACCCCAGACAGCCAGCACCCCATCCATGGCCACCGGATCTGTGTGTCTCCCCTTCCACAAGGGATAGGGGGGAGCAGAGGAGAAAAGAAAAGAAACGTACCAACTGTAATCTTTTAATGCTAGACATAGGGAGACCCGAAAATAATACGTTACAGTAATTGAGACGAGACGTAACGAACGCATGAATAATGATCTCAGCGTCGCTAGTGGACAAAATGGAACGAATTTTAGCGATATTACGGAGATGAAAGAAGGCCGTTTTAGTAACACTCTTAATGTGTGACTCAAAGGAGAGAGTTGGGTCGAAGATAATACCCAGATTCTTTGCCAAGTCGCTTTGTGTAATTGTTTGGTTGTCAAATGTTAAGGTGGTATTATCAAATAAATGTCGGTGTTTAGCAGGACCGATAATCAGCATTTCCGTTTTCTTAGTGTTGAGTTGCAAGAAGTTAGCGGACATCCATTGTTTAATTTCATTAAGACACGCCTCCAGCTGACTACAATCCGGCGTGTTGGTCAGCTTTAGGGGCATGTAGAGTTGGGTGTCATCAGCATAACAATGAAAGCTAACACCGTATTTGCGTATGATGTCGCCTAGCGGCAACATGTAAATACTAAAGAGTGCAGGGCCAAGAACCGAACCCTGGGGGACTCCGCACGTTACCTTAACATAGTCCGAGGTCACATTGTTATGGGAGACGCACTGCATCCTGTCAGTAAGATAAGAGTTAAACCACGACAAGGCTAAGTCTGACATACCAATACGTGTTTTGATACGCTCTAATAAAATGTTATGATCGACGGTATCGAAAGCAGCGCTAAGATCAAGAAGCAGCAACATAGATGACGCATCAGAATCCATCGTTAGCAGTAGATCATTAGTCATTTTTGCGAGGGCTGTCTCCGTAGAGTGATTTGCCCTGAAACCGGATTGAAAAGGTTCACAGAGATTGTTAGACACTAAGTGTTCATTTAGCTGCTGTGCGACAATTTTTTCGAGGATTTTCGAGATAAACGGAAGGTGGGACACCGGCCGGTAGTTTACCATGAGGTCAGGATCGAGGTTAGGTCTTTTGAGCAGAGGATGAATAACCGCTTTTTTGAATGCTAGTGGAACAGTGCCAGAGGAAAGTGATAAGTTTATAATATTTAGCACTGATGGACCTAATAATACAAAAAGCTCCTTGATAAGTTTCCCAGGAAATGGTTAAAGTAAACATGTTGTTTGTTTTGTCCCCTTAACACATCTTAACAATTCCTCTAATGTTATTTCATCAAAGAGAGAGAAACTATTTTGGAGGGCGGTATCCTTCGTAGATACAGTCGTATCTGTGTTAATAGAACCCAGTTGTAGCTGCGATGCATTGTCTTTAATCTCCTTTCTAATGAGTTCAATTTTCTTATTAAAGAAATTCATAAAATCATCTGCTGAGTGGGTGGAGCTACTGGGAGGAGTCCCTTGTTGGGTTAGTGATGCTACTGTACTAAACAAAAATTTAGGATCATTTTTGTTGAGGTGGATGAGATTTGAGTAATATTTAGCTTTAGCTAAGGTAAGCATGTGTTTATAAGTTATTAAACTATCACTCCATGCTTGATGGAAAACCTCAAGTTTAGTAGCACGCCATTTGCGTTCCAGCTTTCTACATGATAATTTATGGGCTCTAGTTTCTTCTGTAAACAATGGGGTGCGCCTTTTAGGGGCTCTTTTAAGCTTTAGCGGTGCTATACTATCAATGGTGTCGCGCAGGGCGTCGTTAAAGTTGTTAGTGAGGTTATCAATAGAGCCGACATAATTTGGGAACGGTGCCATTACCGAAGGCAGTAGGCCAGCAAGAGTCATCGTTGTGGCAGCATTAATGTTGCGGCTGCTATAGTAGTTATTATTATTAGTTTGTTGACAATGAGTCAGAACTTCAAATTTTATAAGGTAATGATCGGACATTACTTTAGTATACGGGAGTATCGTAACTTTGGAGGTGGTGACACCCCTGACCAGCACTAGATCTATCGTATTACCGTTGCGATGCGTAAGTTCATTTATTATTTGTGTAAGACCACAGCTATCAATTATAGTCTGGAGCGCCATGCACTGAGGGTCCGATGGGGTATTCATATGGATATTAAAGTCCCCCATTATGATTATATTGTCGGCGTGCGTCACTAAATCAGCAACGAACTCTGAAAATTCACTGATGAAGTCCGAATTGGGTCCTGGGGGGCGGTAGATAACAACCAGGTGGAGAGGCAGCGGTGTGACAAACCTCATAGTAAGCACCTCAAACGAGTTATATTTATTATTTAGGTTCGGGGTAAGGTTAAAGTTTTTGTTGTATATGAGTGCGACTCCCCCACCCCTTTTAATGGGACGGGCAATATGCGTTCCCGCATAGCCAGGAGGAGACGCCTCACCCAGCGCAAAGAAATCGTCTGGTTTGAGCCAGGTCTCGGTGAGACCAATGACGTCAAGATTATTGTCTCTAATGACCTCATTAACTAATAACGTTTTGGAAGATAATGATCTAATGTTTAAGAAGCCCATATTATAGGTAGTGGGCTGTTTTGAGGAGTTTTTGTTGAAATTATCCGTAGTAGCAATATTAATAATGTTGTGTTTATTATGTGTAGTGCACTTTAAATAATTTCGACCATATCTAGGAATTGATATGACGGGAATTTTCTGATGTTGTGATAAACCGAACGCATCATAACTTGCCACCTCAGTAGAGTGCATGTCTACTTCTGACACAGAAAAAACATTTTTTGAGTTGTGTATTGTTCTAAAATAGTTGCTATGTGTGCAGGTATTATCCAGCCTGGCGCTGGTTAGTTCTATTTTAACTAACTTCTCACCCGGACTAGCGCTTCTTTGAGGATTAGCCTTTCGCTTTGTTGTTAGCCCCGCTCGGCATCCCCGCTTCTGCTTCCGCTCACACCGCTTACGTGTCTTCCGTTGACGGTCCCCGCTGGCACTTAACTCCGCTGCTTCAGAGGCCGCTGGATGTAGCCAGCGAAGAATCCCCATGCTAGCGAGGAGGTCGAAAGTACACGCATCTTTCAGCCTATAACGGCCCGATCTATCCACATCCAGAATCGTCTGTCGGTCGTATCTGATCACGAAGTGTCCACGCTGTGAGCCAGCCATGAAATAGACAGAATTGACGGGTATTTTTACCAAATCGCTCTACACTTCCAAGAGCGTCTGCAAGCCGCTGCCATCAGGTGCGGAAATACGGTACTTAAATAACAATAGATTAAATGGATATGAATAAATACATAAAAATTCTATTCTCAGGACATTTAATCAATCACAACTGAACTGTACAGGTTGTCTTTTAGGTCGTTTTGCATCTCATCTGTCTCTAACCTTAGCATGCTAACTTTTTTAGACAATTTTTGCAGGTATACATGTATTTTGGTGCTGGACACCTGCAAACTGGTTATTTTTGAAGGCCAAAGAAGGCAACACGTCCTCCAAGATAAACTGAACAGTTCAGTTGCGGTCGATTGAATGCCCTTAGAATATAATAACCTGATGAATGAGAACATCCATAAAAATAAAAGTAGTATAAATCAATTATTGTAATTGTAATAGTTTTTCAATGTCCTGTGGTGTTGAGGGCAGTATGAGCTGGGAGTGAGTTCAAAGTTATGATGGATTTAAGGAGGGGAAAAAAACTGTTCCTTCGTGTGGCAGTTCCGGCCCAGATGTTCTATAGCTTCCTGCCGAAGTGCAAAACAGTAAAGAGGTGGTGAGATGGGTGGGAGGAGTCAAGTAATATTGTGGTGGCTTTCCTGGCAAACAGCTTGGTGTAGCCTGTTAGCGGTCGCTTAAAAAAAGAGGCATGTCAGGAGAGAGCTGCTAATGAGGCCTCATGAAGTTCACATGGGGGCACTTAACACCAGGGTGCAGTTATTTCCAAACTGTTTATGGTGGCGGAGAACAAATCTTGTTCCAGTGTCAAAGTAAACTTTTCTACAACGCGAAATTTTGTTTTTCAACATCAAAACTTGTCTGAAGCGTTGTGGCCTGCTGTTCCCAAGGAAAACTGATGAAAGATCCTCTTTCGTAAATGTGAAAAAATGTTGAAAGAATGAATTATAGGAGGTATTTAAGGCTTTCAACGCCTCCAATTAAGTGTTGCTTAGAGCAACCTTCTAAATTGTGGTCAATGGTACAATCCTTTTTCAGCAATAAATGAAATGAAGATGTGGACCAAAAGTTAAACGAACACAATCTGTTCAATCTGTTATTTAAGTGTTGGCATGCCTCCTCCTCTTATATCACTCTTTTACGGCACAGCCTCCATTCTGGGACACTGGTGGCTGAAACTTTGTATGGACCTTACTTTGTGAACACAGTCATGCTGCTGCAAGCATACAAATGTCCAAAATGTCCTGATTGAGCCATTCACTGACATTCCATTCCATTATATTGTCCCAGAGTGTCTATGTTTGTCGCTTATCCACAGTGCATAGTCACTTGCAAAGATATTAATCAGTCAATGTTTTAGGATATATGCTTGTTGATCTACTGTTTGCTGTCACTGTGACTGTTAAGTAGTTTATGGCACCGTTGCTGAGTCCAAGACAAATTTCTCTAAGTGGGACAATAAAATAAATTGTATTGTATTGCTCGACACACACACACACACACACACACACACACACACACACACACACACACACACACACACACACACACACACACACACACACACACACACACACACACACACACACACACACACCAAGCAGGGCGACACAACAAGTTAACCACTAAAGCTAAAGTAAGCGTGTTCGGTCCAGATGTCGATACTATCGATCCTTAGTATAATATCTGAATAAATAAAGTAGTGACTAAATCAATATTTTTCTTTTTCTTATTATTACATCATAATTTTTTGTGTTCGTTTTTTGGTATTGTTTACAAAGTCAGGCAGTAAGTGTCCAGACACAGGAAGGTTTTGAGAGCAAAACCCAAATGATTTAATGGGGGCCAGTTGTAGTTTTTGGTTTTGTTTAGTTACGGTGTATTAGACACTTTATTTTTTCAAAAGAAATTGTATGTTGCATTTATTACCACAC
Organism: Nerophis lumbriciformis; assembly: GCF_033978685.3. Classification (NCBI taxonomy): domain Eukaryota; kingdom Metazoa; phylum Chordata; class Actinopteri; order Syngnathiformes; family Syngnathidae; genus Nerophis; species Nerophis lumbriciformis. The sequence goes on from NC_084585.2 coordinate 13,980,827, forward strand.
ATTTAATTAATCAGCTGATTTACAACAATACCAGCACAATATACATTTAATAAGATCACCTTTGTAAAAATGTGTACTATAGTTTAGTTTATTCACAATACCATATAACAATTACAATAGTAGTGAATATCATCATTTAAAGATGGTGGTACATGAAAGGGTCCCCCAAATAAGCTAGAAGAAGCTTTTGACAGAGGGTCCAGAGGACAGTATATACATGGAATGATGAAACATGGTAGCAAGCACAACAACAACAAAAAACAACAACGCTATAAGATAAACACAAGATAATAGTACTAAAGCAAGCATACACATACATACATTCATTCAACCATGCAAAACCCAACAGTAGTCTACCCCACATGAGGCATTAAATATAGGTGGTTAATAGGTAACTTTTCAGTTTCTTTTTGAAGTTGGAGAATGGATACAGCATCTTGAGGCTCTCATTAAGCCGGTTCCAAATCTTTGGTCCCCTGCTTACAACACTTCGAGCGGTACAAGCCAGTAAACGATGTTTACCTGTATCAGATCTAAGTTACGAGTGTTGTGGGCATGCTGGGGGTGGTAGATAGGAACCAAGCTACAGAGCCTAAGATTCAGCCTATAAATGACTTGATAGGTTAAACAAGCATTTTGATAAATATTGAACTCTGTCAGTCTTAAGAGATGATAATTATGGAATAGATGTCGAGTGGGGGCATTAAACTTGGACCATGACAGGGCCCGTATGATTTTCTTTTGCAAGGATTCTAATTTGTGAAGGTAGCTAGGGAAGGTGTTACACCAGATGATATTACAGTAGTTTAGATGTGGTTCAAAGAGAGTTTTATATAGGGTAAGTAGAGCATAAAGAGGAAGATAATGACGAAGGTGAAAGAACAGGCCAACATATTTGGATAATTTGTTTAACAGATGGCTAATGTGACATTTGAAATTGAGGTATTCGTCAATGATGACCCCCAGGAATTTTGTGGAGTACACTGTCTGTATTTCCTGCCCATTGATCTTGATATGGCAGTGCTCAGTATTTGTCCGGTCTTTATTACATCCATCCATCCATCCATTTTCTACCGCTTATTCCCTTCGGGGTCGCGGGGGGCGCTGGAGCCTATCTCAGCTACAATCGGGCGGAAGGCGGGGTACACCCTGGACAAGTCGCCACCTCATCGCAGGGCCAACACAGATAGACAGACAACATTACAACGAAATAGAATACAATTTGTTTTATTTACATTAAGTGAGAGCTTATTGCATTGAATCCACTTTCACAAGCTCTGAATTGATAGTTACTTGTAGATCGTGTAGGCTCCTGTGTGAGGTAAACAAATTTGTATCGTCAGCAAAAATTATTTTATGAAAAGTTTCGGAGGAGTTTACAAAATCATTTATGTATAGGATAGAAAGGAGAGGCCCCAAGATTGATCCCTGGGGAACCCCATAATTTATGGTCATACAGGGTGAATTGTGATCATTGACGCATACACATTGTTGCCTTCCGTATAAGTAAGAACGGAACCAATCGAGAGGTACCCCTCTGACACCATAGTGATATAGCTTATACAATAAAATCTCAAAGTCTATTGTGTCAAAGGCCTTGGACAAATCCAAAAAAATGCCAATACCGCATTTTCCTTCTAGTAGTAGCCTACAAAACATGTTCATGTCTATAATCTAGTTTCAAAGTATCGGACCGAGACTCGTAATTGGACCGGATCTGAGGCCAAAGACTAAGATTGCGTTCAGAGGCCAAAAATGTTGGCTGAGACATCCCTTCTCCCCACTTAAGTTGAGCTCCACTAACCTATGAGCTAATAGCCATGGGCTGTCAATCCATTTTAAACTTAAAAAAGTTAAAGTATCAATGATTGTCACACACTCTAGGTGTGGTGAAATTAACCTCTGCATTGGACCCATCCCCTTGTTCACCCCCTAGGAGGTGAGGGGAGCAGTGAGCAGCAGCGGTGGCCGCATCCGGGAATCATTTTGGTGATTTAACCCCCAATTCCAACTCTTGATGCTGAGTGCCAAGCAGGGAGGTAATGGGTCCCATTTTTATAGTCTTTGGTATTTTCCAACCTACTAAAACAAGGTACCAGTGTTTCCCACAGATCGGGGATGTGACATCATTGTATAATTTGCATGATTGGCTATGATCCATTCATCCATCCATCCATCTTCTTCCGCTTATCCAAAGTCGAATCGTGGAGGCAGCAGCCTAAGCAGAGAAGCCCAGACTTCCCTCTCCCCAGCCACTTCATCCAGTTCCTCCCAGGGGATCATGAGGCCTTCCAAGCCAGCCAGGAGACATAGTCTCCAAACCGTGTCCTGGGTCTTCCCCGTGGCCTCCTACCGGTGGTACAACCCCTGAACACCTCCCCAGTGAGGCGTACGGGGGGCACCCTGACCAGATGCCTGATGCACCTCATCTGGTTCCTCTCGATGTGGAGGAGCAGCGGCTTTACTTTGAGCTCCTCCCGATTGACAGAGCTTCTCACCCTATCTCTAAGGGAGAGCCCCGCCACCTGACAGAGAAAGCTCATTTTGGCCGCTTGTACCTGTGATTTTGTCCTTTCGGTCATAACCCCAAGCTCATGACCGTAGGTGAGGATGGGAACGTAGATCCACCGGTAAATTGAGCTATTGTATATAGCTATGGTGCATGTATTTTTTTAAAAAGGCTTTAAAAAATTGTATACACATATATATCAACAAATCTGTGTTATTAGTATTAACATATCTTTCTCTTGCAACATTATATAGTTTTGTTGTATTTTTGCTGCTTATTTTATTACTCAGATGTAAAGCAGGACGCACTTTGTACACTCCTGGTTTATTTACATTTATTATTATCCCCCTAATTTTTTTTTTTTATGACCAGCCCTTAAGTGCTCCCCATTGAGAATATTGCGCTACTTGCATCTGTGCATGTGTATGAACCCAAGGAATGCGGAAATGGAATAGCGCATTGAAAAAATGTTACACAAAATGCTTTCTTGTCATTTGTTACTTAAAGGCCTACTGAAATGCGATTTTCTTATTTAAACGGGGATAGCAGGTCCATTCTATGTGTCATTCTTGATCATTTCGCGATATTGACATATTTTTGCTGAAAGGATTTAGTAGAGAACATCGACGATAAAGTTCGCAACTTTTGGTCGCTGATAAAAAAGCCTTGCCTGTACCGGAAGTAGCAGACGAGTAGCGTGACGTCACAGGTTGTGGAGCTCCTCACATCCGCACATTGTTTACAATCATGGCCACCAGCAGCGAGAGCGATTCGGACCAAGAAAGCGACGATTTCCCCATTAATTTGAGCGAGGATGAAAGATGTGTGGATGAGTAGAGTGAGAATGGAGGACTAGAGGGCAGTGGGAGCAATTCAGATAGGGAAGATGTTGTGAGAGGCGGGTGGGACCTGATATTCAGCTGGGAATGACTAAAACAGTAAATAAACACAACACATATACATACTCTATTAGCCACAACACAACCAGGTTTATATTTAATATGCCACAAATGAATCCCGCATAACAAACACCTCCCCCCTCCCGTCCATATAACCCGCCAATACAACTCAAACACCTGCACAACACACTCAATCCCACAGCCCAAAGTACCGTTCACCTCCCCAAAGTTCATACAGCACATATATTTCCCCAAAGTCCCCAAAGTTACGTACGTGACATGCACATAGCGGCACGCACGTACGGGCAAGCGATCAAATGTTTGGAAGCCGCAGCTGCATGCGTACTCACGGTACCGCGTCTGCGTATCCAACTCAAAGTCCTCCTGGTAAGAGTCTCTGTTGTCCCAGTTCTCCACAGGCCAATGGTAAAGCTTGACTGTCATCTTTCGGGAATGTAAACAATGAAACACCGGCTGTGTTATCCGGCACAACAGTCAGGGGGTGCATTCTACGGCGGGGGTGCGTTATCCGGCACAACACCTGCCGCAATACACCGCTTCCCACCTACAGCTTTCTTCTTTGCTGTCTCCATTGTTCATTGAACAAATTGCAAAAGATTCACCAACACAGATGTCCAGAATACTGTGGAATTTTGCGATGAAAACAGACGACTTAATAGCTGGCCACCATGCTGTCCCAAAATGTCCTCTACTATCCGTGACGTCACGCGCAGGCGTCATCATACCGAGACGTTTTCAGCAGGATATTTCGCACGAAATTTAAAATTGCATTTTAGTAAGCTAACCCGGCCGTATTGGCATATGTTGCAATGTTAAGATTTCATCATTGATATATAAACTATCAGACTGCGTGGTTTTGTAGTAGTGGGTTTCAGTAGGCCTTTAATATGCATGTTTTACACTACAAACTATTAAGTGATCTTATGTACGATTTATTAGGTTATGGTTTTATGTGAATATCTCAAAAATTAAGTGCTGTAAGATGTTCCCCAGTACTATCCCGCAGCAACAATAGCTGGCATCAATTGCATATGTACGCAGTATGCTCCATTAGAATAGACAGAACTTGTTGCCAAGTGCTTTATTGTGTGATACATCAAATGTATTCAATACAGTGTTTGCTGGTAACAGCAGCTTTGAAAGAACAACATAGTCCACTCTTTTCAAAGAAAAGATTAGGGTACTTTTCCAAAATGCTGCTTCTTTGCGGTGTGCAAGTGGACACACCAATATTCCTGGTTTGAAGTTACTTCCCTTGCAATTCCTGATTTTTTAAAATGGTTTAGTTAATGTGTGTGTGAGTGTTAGAATTAGCATTGTAAAGCCATTTTGGTGTTTTTCTGGATTCGATAGAAGACAAACATTGAAGAGAGCAAACAAGAACTATGAAGTACGTATTTTATAAATGTCTCAGCAGGATGAAAAATGGTTTGTTTAAATCAATTCACCTTCAGTCAACCACAGTGGGAGAAACCTTGAACACCAACCCGCCCGCAATTGTAGATGGTCACAGTCAGTAGCATTTGAAAACTATTTTCAAATGCTTTGGACTTTTCGGACTATAAGTCGCAGTTTTTTTCATAGTTTGGCCGGGCCAGTGCGACTTTTATGTTTTTTTCCTTCTTTATTATGCATTTTCGGCAGGTGCAACTTATACTCCGGTGCGACTTATACTCCGAAAAATACGATAATCATCTTTGTTTGAATTTAACACTGATTTAGAAATGTACTCATGGCCATGGCAGGATTTTAACCTATGGTATGTTTTAACCTATGATGGAATGGATCCCATCCATTTTCTACCGCTTGTCCCTTTCGGGGTCGCGGGGGGTGCTGGAGCCTATCTCAGCTGCATTCGAGCGGCAGGCGGTGTACACCCTGGACAAATCGCCACCTCATCGCAGAGCTAGCCTATGTTATGTTTCACATATTTTGACGTCTTGGCACAGGCAACAGTTTTAGTATGTGACCCACCCGGGTGGTATTACTACCTAATTAGTAGTGCAAAGACTTGCTCTCAGCTACAGCATTCTACGAACATTCTCAGTTGACACAGTATGAGCCAGGTGATAGTCATAAAGAAGAAACTTGTGAATTAACGTCACCTTTCAAGCAAGTTATTTGATAAAAAAGACAAGATGTTGAGATCTGTAAATGTAATACAATAGTGAAATGTTATAATGATTGGTCACAAGCTAGGCCTGATAGCCTTTTGGTAAGCATATCGGCCTCACAGTCAAGGGATAGAGAGTTGGACTCTCCATTGGAACCATGCTTTTGTGGGTTTATTCAAGCTACTTCTACATACCAAAAGCATGCATCTTAGGTTATTTGAAGACTTGAAATTGTCCAGAGGTGGACCAACGTACCATTCACACTTACAATATGTAAGTATGATAAAATTACCACTAATCAGAAAATAGGTTCAATTGTAGCCAATCAGTGCATTGAAGGAATGTATCCTACATAGCAACGTCCCCCGCCACTCCTCGCCAGAAATGACAAGTTTATGACCACGCCCTTTAGAAAACATGTTGACAAGGCCGTCTTTGACAAACTGAGAAAATGCAACCAAAGCGATCAAGCGCTTTGGGCGCCGTCAGCGTTCTTCCTTATGTGAAATCAAGAAGAACGGAGGCTTAGAAGTATTACATTGAACAACGAAGGAATGTCGGAAATAACTTTGATCCCACATGTGTGCCATTATGTTCACAGAAGTAATAGCTGTGCCATATTTGGCCCAATCATGTCTTCTTCTCAGAATGCCAACAGTCATACGATCTGACAACCATAATGATAATGACCTGAAACTGCATAAATGCTCCTTAGGCTAAACGTGTGGAGGGATGGACAAACCCAGTTTCCATATGAGTTAGGAAATTGTGTTAGATGTAAATATAAACGGAATACAATGATTTGCAAATCAATTTCAACCCATATTCAATTGAATATGCTACAAAGACAACATATTTGATGTTCAAACTGATAAACATTTTTTTTTTTTTTGCAAATAATCATTAACTTTAGAATTTGATGCCAGCAACACGTGACAAAGAAGTTGGGAAAGGTGGCAATAAATACTGATAAAGTTGAGGAATGCTCATCAAACACTTATTTGGAACATCCCACAGGTGAACAGGCAAATTGGGAACAGGTGGGTGCCATGATTGGGTATAAAAGTAGATTCCATGAAATGCTCAATCATTCACAAACAAGGATGGGGCGAGGGTCACCACTTTGTCAACAAATGTGTGAGCAAATTGTTGAACAGTTTAAGAAAAACCTTTCTCAACCAGCTATTGCAAGGAATTTAGGGATTTCACCATCTACGGTCCGTAATATCATCAAAGGGTTCAGAGAATCTGGAGAAATCACTGCACGTAAGCAGCTAAGCCCGTGACCTTCGATCCCTCAGGCTGTACTGCATCAACAAGCGACATAAGAGTGTAAAGGATATCACCACATGGGCTCAGGAACACTTCAGAAACCCACTGTCAGTAACTACAGTTGGTCACTACATCTGTAAGTGCAACTTAAAACTCTCCTATGCAAGGCGAAAACCGTTTATGAACAACACCCAGAAACCCCGTCGGCTTCGCTGGGCCTGAGCTCATCTAAGATGGACTGATACAAAGTGGAAAAGTGTTCTGTGGTCTGACGAGTCCACATTTCAAATTGTTTTTGGAAACTTTGGACGTCGTGTCCTCCGGACCAAAGAGGAAAAGAACCATCCGGATTGTTATAGGCGCAAAGTTGAAAGCCAGCATCTGTGATGGTTTGGGGGTGTATTAGTGCCCAAGACATGGGTAACTTACACATCTGTGAAGGCGCCATTAATGCTGAAAGGTACATACAGATTTTGGAGCAACATATGTTGCCATCCAAGCAACGTTACCATGGACGCCCCTGCTTATTTCAGCAAGACAATGCCAAGCCACGTGTTACATCAACGTGGCTTCATAGTAAAAGAGTGCGGGTACAAGACTGGCCTGCCTGTAGTCCAGACCTGTCTCCCATTGAAAATGTGTGGCGCATTATGAAGCCTAAAATACCACAACGGAGACCCCCGGACTGTTGAACAACTTAAGCTGTACATCAAGCAAGAATGGGAAAGAATTCCACCTGAGAAGCTTAAAAATGTGTCTCCTCAGTTCCCATACGTTTACTGAATGTTGTTAAAAGGAAAGGCCATGTAACACAGTGGTGAACATGCCCTTTCCCAACTACTTTGGCACGTGTTGCAGCCGTGAAATTCTAAGTTCATTATTATTTGCAAAAAAAAAATAAAGTTTATAAGTTTGAACATCAAATATCTTGTCTTTGTAGTGCATTCAATTGAATATCGGTTGAAAAGGATTTGCAAATCATTGTATTCTGTTTATATTTACATCTAACACAATTTCCCAACTCATATGGAAACGGGGTTTGTATATCTTTCGCATTTAACAGATATTTTACCAATTCCCAGTACCTGGGAGTTAGTAGCAGTACTATTTTTTTGATGTAATATTTTACAGTGAGCTGATAATGACAACTGTGCTGTTATAATATTTTGTTTTCTTACACTTCCGGGTCTCCTTTGCAAGTATGCATTCATTTTAGTTTGTCCTAAGTGTGTTGCGGTGGTCAGTAAGTAGTGTGTTGGCATTTTGTTGAATCCTACAAAGTGTTTGCCTCTATGTATTGTACTTATTACAAGACAGGTCTTTAATTGCAAAATGCATCTTAGTTGTATTTTTAATTGTCCAATTTGGAGGTGTTGAAATCAAAATTTGAAATTTCCAATTCTAATCAGTCGGACTGTACTCAGGGTTTTCATAGTTTAATCTTTTTCGATAGATTTCACCCATTGACGACGATGGACAAAATCTATGGTGTCATTTTTTTATACAGATTGTGATGATGTGAAGTACTGTACACTGGTCGTTAAGTAACCTCACATATATCTATCCATCCAATTTTCTACCGCTTATCCCTTTTGAGGTCGCGGGGGGTGCTGGAGCTTATCGCAGCTGCAATCGGGCGGAAGGCGGTGTACACCCTGGACAAGTCGCCACCTCATCGCAGGGCTAACACGGAGAGACAGACAACATTCACACTCACATTCACACACTAAGGCCAATTTAGTGTTGCCAATCAACCTATCCCTCAGGTGCATGTCTTTGGAGGTGGGAGGAAGCCGGAGTACCCGGAGCGAACCCACACAGTCAAGGGGAGAGCATATATAAGTAATGTAATAATAATAAAATAAACATACAAAAAGAATACAGCTTTTCACTGAAGAGAACAAAACACATGCCTAATTTGTACTTTGCCCAACTCGAAGAAAAAGTGTAAAAAACTAAACAAATAAACACAGTACAGATTGGATGATTGAGTTAGGTCAACTTTAGCTCCGTAGTAGCGCCGAAAAGGCAATCAAACTAGAAACAAGTTTCCATAGGTGACCCTGTGGAAGGATTATGACTTTTGCTAGATGAGAGCAGTGAAGGAGGCCCCCTAACCAGCCAATGTCCACTTTTTGGCGAGTGGGCGAGGCGTGCTATTGCATGGCGAGCTTCATTCTCCCAACACACCCACTGGGCTCAACTACTCAATTTGCTTAGCTCCCACTTAGAGAAGAGGGCGTTTTTTGTCTGACAATTTGACTGCAAGGTTCATAGTTGAATCGGACTCCTTTGAATCGAATCATCGACTAGTCTAAGGCATTCCTCCTAACCAATAGGGATGTGAATCTTACAACAACTCACAATACAGGGTTTCCCGCAGCGCTTTGTTGTCAAGGCGGCTACCTCGACAACAAAGAACGACCGCCTAAACTAATGTCTTAACAAGCTCTGCCTGTGCCGTGAGCACTGACTCCATGCACTCTGAATACGCACTGCTGATTGGCTGTTACCGCTCTGCGTGTAACCAATCAGATGGTTCTGTGGGTGGGACAATGCTGCAGCAGGACCAGCAGCACAGCAGAGAGACATACTGACAGGAGAGGCAGAACGAAGCGGAGAGAGGAGAGACGGTGGGGTGAACAGAAAGGTGTTTAGCAGGTAAGCATAAGGCAGCGGACTCTCCCCAAATTATAATAAACACCTCCCAGCATACTTGCCAACCTTGAGACCTCCGATTTCGGGAGGTGGGGGGTGGGGCGGGGGGCGTGGTCGGGGCCGTGGTTAAGAGGGGAGGAGTATATTTATAGCTAGAATTCACCAAGTCAAGTATTTCATATATAAATATATATAAGAAATACTTGACTTTCAGTGAATTCTAGCTATATACATATATATTTATTTTATTATATATATATATATATATATATATGTATATATATATATATATATATATATATATATATATATATATATATATATATATATATAAGAAATACTTGACGTTCAGTGAATTCTAGCTATATATATATATATATATATATATATATATATATATATATATATATATATATAAAAATAGAATAAATACTTGAATTGCAGTGTTCATTTATTTACACATATACACACACATAACACTCATCTACTCATTGTTGAGTTAAGGGTTGAATTGTCCATCCTTGTTCTATTCTCTGTCACTATTTTTGTAACCATGCTGAACACCCTCTCTGATGATGCATTCTGCTTCGTCTCCTTGTTGTGTGCGCAGTTGTGCACTGCACTCTCTAAAAGCCGTAGATGTTATTGTCACATATGCATGTACAGTAGATGGCAGTATTGTCATGTTTAAGAGTGTCACAACATTGCTGTTTACGGCAGACAAACTGCTTTACGGTAGACGAAAACGTGACTGCTGTTGTTGTGTGTTGTTGGCGCGCTGGGAGGACGTTACTGAAACTGCCTAACAATAAACCTGGAGGGGGCGTGGCCTCCAGCTCCGCCAAAATTTCGGGAGATTTTCGGGAGAAAATTTGTCCCGGGAGGTTTTCGGGAGAGCCGCTGAATTTCAGGAGTCTCCCGTAAAATCCGGGAGGGTTGGCAAGTATGCCTCCCAGTCCTCTACAACGTTCTAGAAACATAAGCGGCAGCTCAGCTCGCTCGCAGTCCTTGAGGTGAAGGCTAATTAGCTTTTAGCGTAACGTTAGCTCACTGTGCAGTGTGTGCGCATGTACGCATGTGTGTGTGTGTGTGTGTGTGTGTGTGTGTGTGTGTGTGTGTGTGTGTGTGTGTGTGTGTGTGTGTGTGTGTGTGTGTGTGTGTGTGTGTGTGTGTTCACCCCACATGAAACGGACAGCAAAGCCCTGTCTGTCTGAGAGAAAGACAAGCATTATTGACCTACAGTGAACAACTAAGTTATTTCACTTGACCTTTTTCTGTGTTGATAGAGCTGTGTTGAAGCAGCAAAAAACAACATTATTTTAAATGAAGAGTTTTCTGAAGCTTTCTCTCATAGTTTATATAATAATGTTAAAAAGTTAAAATACCAATGATTGTCACACACACACACTAGGTAACTGCATCATAAAGCCTACGTGAACTCCATGGTGTTCAGGGATGAATAGTCTCTCCTTTTGCTATTGTACAATTTTTTCAGCTATAGTTACATTAATCATTAGTAATGTAGCAGCCTAGTTTTGAATGGCAGGGTCCCTGCTATCACATGTTGATAAAAATATAACATTTACATAATAAAAATCCACTACAGGCTTCCCAAATGCTGTAATAAATTAAGCATGATGAGTTGAGCATATGTCAGCATGTGGCTCCCCTTTTAACTCTTTTTTTTCCAAACGCTTATTGCAAACGTTTACTTACAGTAAGTCATTAACTTGACTCAGTAAGTCATGATTTTGTCATTATTTTGACTTAGTAAGTCATTATTTTGTCATTATTTTGACTTAAGAAATTATTAAGTCAAAATATTGACTTACTAAGTCATAATAATGACATAGTTAGTATCTTAGGTAACTGGGACTGTTTTGTGTTTTGGATTTACTTTACGAAAAAAATATCAAGATACAGTATATATCGTATATCACCATTCAGGATATGGAGCGGAAAACACAACCAAAAATTGTAGGCTTCTTCACGCGACGAAGTCGGCGTACTTCACCCTCTGCATCGTCCCCCCCCCCAACCCCCGCCACCAGCAACTTCTCCACCACCAGATCCACAGCTATCCAAGGCAGTGGGTGGAACCCGGAGTGGGCAAGAGATCCCAAATATGCAGGGTGGATTTACCATACCGAACACGGTGAGTAGAGCATTATTTATTTTATGTTAAATGATGAAATATAAAATGTAGACTAAGCTATATTAAGTCAGTTATTGTATTATTCCTAGGAATGTTTTGCAGACTATGTATAATGCACCGTCAAAGGGCACCAGGTGGTCCCTCTCAAAGGCCGTTCATAGAAGTCCCCTGCATTAACTACAGACGTGATGCCCTGGACTCGCACTTGAGCTCAGCTAATCACGTTTCGTGTGTGGGCATTATTATAAGATATTATTATTTGGTTATTGTTTTAATAAATATGTGTTCAATGTAATCAGAGTCTGTAATCTATTGCCCCACCCCAGGCTGTGTTGGCAGCGATGAGGTGGAGACGTGATGGCGATTCTTCCTTTAAAACAATTATAGATTCAAACCAATTCTTGCAATATTCTTGCTCCTCTAGGCCAGGCCTGGGCAATTATTTGACAAAAAAAAGTGTGTCTGGGGGCCGGTATATCTATTTTTAGGAACACTAATACAAAACCTCACAATAATTGAAAGCTAAAAACGTTATGACAGACCGCCTTAAAAAACGGAATGGTATTTGACATTTTTTTACTGAATGAGACACCCAGAATGTACATGAAAATAAAGAATGTGGGATTTACAATATTAACTATGAAGGATAAAACACTGAATATTGACAACATATTTTACAATTAAGCGAAACACAACCAAAATGCAACAAACATAGTGAAATATGAACGCGAAGGGTAAAAAAAACAAAAAACCCTACAATCTGAGATATCTCATAGTGACCAAAGTAACTAATTAGATGACCATAGTAACTAATTAGATGGCCATAGTAACTAGTATATCATGCAGATTCCAAGCATTGAAAGACTTAGTATAGTTGAAGACTAACGGTCATTAGAAAACATCACTGCACATCGTAATGGCAGATACACTTTCCATCTTAAAGATCTAAAACAATTATTTGGGAATGTCCGGCGGGCCAGATTGAAAAGCTCAACGGGCCGCATGTGGCCCCCGGGCCTTAATTTGCCCAGGTCTTCTCTAGGCTGTTGACCTATGACATATAAGCGCAGCAAGTAAATGCTGAGAGGGCCAAAAAATATGTTTAAAAAAAATGTGATTATTAAACATTCTGAGTTGATTCAGAAATGTAATAAATAAGAATTACAAATTGAATGTGAATCGATTTTTTATTCCACACCTGTACTAATCAGTAGCGTGAGCAGAGAAGCACACACTTTCTATTCCCCTGCTATTTTGCCCAGCATTTGAAAACTATTCATCATATTTGCTTGAATTTAACACTGATTTAGAAATGTACTCATGGCCATGGCAGGGTTTTAACCTATGTTATGTTTCACATATTTTGACTTGTTGGCACAAGCAACAATTTTAGCATGTGACCCACCCAGATGGTATAACTACCTAATTTGTAATGCAAAAACTTGCTCTCAGCTACAGCATTCTACGAACATTCTCAGTTGACACAGTATGAGCCAGGTGATAGTCTTAATGCGTCACCTGTGAATTAACGTAACCTTTCAAGCAAGTTATTTGATAAAAAAAAACACAACAAGATGTTGAGATCTGTAAATGTAAGACAATAGTGAAATGTTATAATGATTGGTCACAAGCTAGGCCTGATAGCTTTGTGGTAAGCATATCGGCCTCACAGTCAATGGATTGAGAGTTGGACTCTCCATTGGAACCGTGCTTTTGTGGGTTTACTCAAGCAACTTCTACATACCAAAAGCATACATCTTAGGTTATTTGGAGACTTGAAATTGTCCAGAGGTGGACCAACTTACCATTCACAATTACAATATGTAAGTATGAAAAAAAAACACTAATCAGAAATTCTGTTTAATTTTGGCCAATCAGTGCATTGAAGGAATGTATCCTACATAGCAACGTCCCCCGCCACTCCTCGCCAGAAATTACAAGTTTGGGGCATACTAAGGCGTTATGAGGCCAGCCGGGGTCTCCCCAACGTTTCCCGGGTCAGCCCTGTGGCCTCCTACCCGTTGGACTTTCCCCGAAAACCTCTCCAGGGAGGTGTCCGGAGGCATCCTAACCAGATGCCCTAGACACTTCATCTGGCTGCTTTTGATGTGGAGGTGCAGCAACTTTCTACAAACTCCTCCTGAGTGACAGAGCTTCTCACCCTATTTCTAAGGGAGAGCCCCACCACACTATGGAGAAAACTCATTTTAGCCACTTGTACCGGCGATCTTGTCTTTTTGGTCACTTCTCTCTTCACCACGATGGACCCCATCAGTGCTGACGCCGCACTGATCAGCCCGTCGAGCTCACTATCCACTCTTCCCTCACTCGTGCACAAGACCCCAAGGTACTTGAATTCCTCAACTTGGGGCAGGATCTCCTCCTCAACCAGAAGATGACACTCCACCCTTTTCCGGCCGAGAACCATGGACTCTGACTTGGAGGTGGTGATTTTCATCCCAATCGCTTCACACTCCGCTGTAAACCGGTCGAGTGAAAGCCGAAAAACACGACCAGATGAAACCAGCAGGAGAACATCATCTGCAAAAATCAGCGCCCTCATTCTGCCTCCAGGGCTTACTGCCGGCAAGCTCTGACATTGATCGTACAGTTAGCGGTGCACTACAATCAGACGGCCCGATACCCCATATTCCTGCGCACTCTCCACAGAACTTCCCGAGAGACACGGTCGAATGCCTTCTCCAAATACACAAAACACATTCAGATTGGTTGGGTAAACTCCCATGCACCTCCAAGGGCCCTGCCGAGAGTATAAAACTGGTCCACAGTTCCACGACCAGGACGAAAACCACACTGCTCCTTTTGAATCCGAGGTTGGCCATCCGGCATAGCCTCCTTCACATTACACATGAATAGACCCTACCAGGAAGGCTAAGAAGTGTGATCCATGATAGTTGGAACACACCCTCCGGTCCCCCTTTTTTAAAGAGAGGGACCACCCTCCCGGTCTACCAATCCACAGGTACCACCACTGATGTCTTGTCAACCAACACAGCCCCACATCATCTAGAGCTTTAAGGAAATCTGGGAATAACTCATCCAGCCCCGGGGTCTTGCCACAGAGGAGCTTCTTAACTGCTTTGGCAACCCCAACCCCAGATATAGGAGAGCCCACCACAGAGTCCGCAGGCACTATTCCTCAAAGGAAAACGTGTAGGTGGGATTGAGGTGGTCTTCGAAGTATTCTTTCTACCCATTCATAACATCCCAAGTCGAGGTCAGCAGCACACCATCCCCACCATACAAGGTGTTGAAAGTACACTGCTTCCTCTTCCTGAGACGGCGAATGGTGATCCAGAATCTCTTCTAAGTTGTCTGAAAGTTGTTCTACATGGATTCCCCAAACTCCCATGTCAGAGTTTTGGCTTCGGCGACCGTCAAAGTCACACACCGTTTGGCCTGTAAGTACCTGTCAGCTACCTCCGTAGTCCCATTAGCCAAAAAGACCTGACAGGGCTCCTTCTTCAGCTTGTCGGATGAACCAACAAGTTCTGGGATTACTGCCATGACAGGCACCAACCACCTTTCTGCCACAGCTCGGATCGGCCACCTCAATAGTAGAAGTACGGAACATGGCCCAAGAAAACTCAATGTCCCGACCCTCTCTCAGAACATTTTCGAAGCTCTTTCGGAGATGGAAATTGAAAGTCTTTCTGATGTGAGACTTTACCAGATATTCCCAGCAGACATCACTTGGGGTTTGGAACTGCCATGTCTGACCGGCATCCTCCTCTACCATCGGAGCCAAATCACCATCGGGTGGTGATCAGTTGAAAGTTTCGCCCCTCTCTTCACCCGAGTGTCCAAGACATGGAACCGCAAGTCCGACGACACAAACAGAAAGTCAATCAATAAACTGCGGCCCAGGGTGTCCTGGTGCAAGGTGCATATTAGCATCGAGCTTGCTTCAAAAGTGGAGTCTTACTTTCGAGTGCTTTCTATCAGGCATGCTTGTTTTGTTGGCATAGAAGTTTGCAACATTAACTAGAGGCAGACTGCTACAAATACGCTTGTTTGCCTGCCAAGTGCTTGCGGCGATGCAACGTCACGTGTAACCCAAATATAGAAAATTGGTACAGTTTGATTCCACGTGAATTGGTAATTGGTAGTTCTGACAGAATTCGGGTGGTACTGCATAGAAATACTGCATCTGGCACCCATCCTTAAACATGTGTAGCTCCATTGTTGATCATTTCACTTTAGAAGAACACACACTTTTTTTATTGTGTTGTGTGGGCTCACTGGTAAAAAATAATTTAAATATCTTTATGCTTAAATATCCATCCATCCATCCATCTTCTTCCGCTTATCCGAGGTCGGGTCGCGGGGGCAGCAGCCTAAGCAGGGAAGCCCAGACTTCCCTCTCCCCAGCCACTTTGTCTAGCTCTTCCTGTGGGACCCCGAGGCGTTCCCAGGCCAGCCGGGAGACATAGTCTTCCCAACGTGTCCTGGGTCTTCCCCGCGGCCTCCTACCGGTCGGACGTGCCCTAAACACCTCCCTAGGGAGGCGTTCGGGTGGCATCCTGACCAGATGCCCGAACCACCTCATCTGGCTCCTCTCGATGTGGAGGAGCAGCGGCTTTACTTTGAGCTCCCCCCGGATGGCAGAGCTTCTCACCCTATCTCTAAGGGAGAGCCCCGCCACCCGGCGGAGGAAACTCATTTCGGCCGCTTGTACCCGTGATCTTGTCCTTTCGGTCATAACCCAAAGCTCATGACCATAGGTGAGGATGGGAACGTAGATCGACCGGTAAATTGAGAGCTTTGCCTTCCGGCTCAGCTCCTTCTTCACCACAACGGATCGATACAGCGTCCGCATTACTGAAGACGCCGCACCGATCCGCCTGTCGATCTCACGATCGACTCTTCCCTCACTCGTGAACAAGACTCCGAGGTACTTGAACTCCTCCACTTGGGGCAAGATCTCCTCCCCAACCCGGAGATGGCACTCCACCCTTTTCCGGGCGAGAACCATGGACTCGGACTTGGAGGTGCTGATTCTCATCCCAGTCGCTTCACACTCGGCTGCGAACCGATCCAGTGACAGCTGAAGATCCTGGCCAGATGAAGCCATCAGGACCACATCATCTGCAAAAAGCAGAGACCTAATCCTGCAGCCACCAAACCAGATCCCCTCAACGCCTTGACTGCGCCTAGAAATTCTGTCCATAAAAGTTATGAACAGAATCGGTGACAAAGGGCAGCCTTGGCGGAGTCCAACCCTCACTGGAAACGTGTCCGACTTACTGCCGGCAATGCGGACCAAGCTCTGGCACTGAGCATACAGGGAGCGGACTGCCACAATCAGACAGTCCGATACCCCATACTCTCTGAGCACTCCCCACAGGACTTCCCGAGGGACACGGTCGAATGCCTTCTCCAAGTCCACAAAACACATGTAGACTGGTTGGGCAAACTCCCATGCACCCTCAAGGACCCTGCCGAGAGTATAGAGCTGGTCCACAGTTCCACGACCAGGCCGAAAACCACACTGTTCCTCCTGAATCCGAGGTTCGACTATCCGGCGTAGCCTCCTCTCCAGTACACCTGAATAGACCTTACCGGGAAGGCTGAGGAGTGTGATCCCACGATAGTTAGAGCACACCCTCCGGTTCCCCTTCTTAAAGAGAGGAACCACCACCCCGGTCTGCCAATCCAGAGGTACCGCCCCCGATGTCCACGCGATGCTGCAGAGTCTTGTCAACCAAGACAGCCCCACAGCATCCAGAGCCTTAAGGAACTCCGGGCGGATCTCATCCACCCCCGGGGCCTTGCCACCGAGGAGCTTTTTAACTACCTCAGCAACCTCAGCCCCAGAAATAGGAGAGCCCACCACAGACTCCCCAGGCACTGCTTCCTCATAAGAAGACGTGTTGGTGGGATTGAGGAGGTCTTCGAAGTATTCCCTCCACCGATCCACAACATCCGCAGTCGAGGTCAGCAAAACACCATCCCCGCCATACACGGTGTTGATAGTGCACTGCTTCCCCTTCCTGAGACGGCGGATGGTGGTCCAGAATTGCTTCGAAGCCGTCCGGAAGTCGTTTTCCATGGCTTCCCCGAACTCCTCCCATGTCCGAGTTTTTGCCTCTGCGACCGCTGAAGCTGCACACCGCTTGGCCTGTCGGTACCTGTCCGCTGCCTCAGGAGTCCTATGAGCCAAAAGAACCCGATAGGACTCCTTCTTCAGCTTGACGGCATCCCTCACCGCCGGCGTCCACCAACGGGTTCTAGGATTACCGCCACGACAAGCACCAACTACCTTGCGGCCACAGCTCCAATCAGCCGCCTCGACAATAGAGGCGCGGAACATGGTCCATTCGGACTCAATGTCCAGCACCTCCCTCGTGACATGTTCAAAGTTCTTCCGGAGGTGGGAATTGAAACTCTCTCTGACAGGAGACTCTGCCAGACGTTCCCAGCAAACCCTCACAATGCGTTTGGGCCTGCCAGGTCTGTCCGGCATCCTCCCCCACCATCGCAGCCAACTCACCACCAGGTGGTGATCGGTAGAAAGCTCCGCCCCTCTCTTCACCCGAGTGTCCAAAACATGAGACCGCAAATCCGATGACACAACTACAAAGTCGATCATGGAACTGCGGCCTAGGGTGTCCTGGTGCCAAGTGCACATATGGACACCCTTATGTTTGAACATGGTGTTCGTTATGGATAATCTGTGGCGGGCACAAAAGTCCAATAACAAAACACCGCTCGGGTTCAGATCCGGGCAGCCATTCTTCCCAATCACGCCTCTCCAGGTTTCACTGTCGTTGCCAACATGAGCATTGAAGTCCCCCAGTAGCACGAGGGAATCACCCGGGGGAGCACTCTCAAGTACTCCCTCGAGTGAATCCAAAAAGGGTGGGTACTCTGAGCTGCGGTTTGGCGCGTAAGCGCAAACCACAGTCAGGACCCGTTCCCCCACCCGAAGGCGGAGGGAAGCTACCCTCTCGTCCACCGGGTTGAACTCCAACGTACAGGCTCTGAGCCGGGGGGCAACAAGAATTGCCACCCCAGCCCGTCGCCTCTCACTGCCGGCAACGCCAGAGTGGAAGAGAGTCCAGCCCCTCTCGAGAGAACTGGTTCCAGAGCCCTTGCTGTGCGTCGAAGTGAGTCCGACTATATCTAGCCGGAACTTCTCCACTTCGCGCACTAGCTCAGGCTCCTTCCCCCCCAGCGAGGTGACGTTCCACGTCCCAAGAGCTAGCTTCTGTAGCCGAGGATCGGACCGCCAAGTGCCCTGCCTTCGGCTGCCGCCCAGCTCACATCGCACCCGATCTCTATGACCCCTGCTATGGGTGGTGAGCCCATTGGAGGGGGGACCCACGTTGCCTCTTCGGGCTGTGCCCGGCCGGGCCCCATGGGGACAGGCCCGGCCACCAGGCGCTCGCCATCGTGCCCCACCTCCGGGCCTGGCTCCAGAGGGGGGCCCCGGTGACCCGCGTCCGGGCGAGGGAAATCTGGGTCCTTGTTTTTTATTATTCATGGAGGTCTTCGAGCCGCTCTTTGTCTGATCCCTCACCTAGGACCAGTTTGTCTTGGGAGACCCTACCAGGGGGCATAAAGCCCCCGGACAACATAGCTCCTAGGATCATTGGGACACGCAAACTCCTCTACCACGTTAAGGTGGCAGCTCAGAGAGGAGCATATAAATAGCCAATGACTAATGTTCCTCTATCAGCTATTTCATTTCATGAATCCTATTGATGTTGATGGCTGCCTGAGGCACGGTACTTGAGGCAACAGAGGTCAATGGTTGTACACGCACTTCATTTTCTCCAAAACATTGCCAAACAACAATTTCTCCTGTTTTGGTTTTGGAATTTAGTGTAAGCCTCAGAAATTCAGAACACATGAGTTCTATGTTGCTTTTATCTATCCTGACGATCAAGAGAGTCTAAAAAAAATGAGGAAGTTATTCAATGAAAACAGCACATCAACCCTGGGGAAGTGTGATGTTTGAAGATGTTATCTGCCTAAGCTCTTTAGCAAGCACTTTAAAAGGCTCAGGCACACACACGCACACACACACACACACACACACACACACACACACACACACATACACACAAATACAAACTCACTTCAATCTGCTTGTGGTTCATCGCATTGTAAACCTTTATCAGTCCAGGCTGCATGTCTAAGCATCTGACAGTCAGTAATAAACTGCGGCTCAGTCGCACGCATGCACGCCCACACACACGCACACAACCACACACACTATGCTTGGTCTCAAATGGAACACTTCCATCAGTTTACTTCTAAAAGTGTCCAGTTTACACTGTACATAGTTTCTGAGTTGACCACTTTTGACAGTATATGCTGTCATAAATCTATAGTTGTTCTGCACTTCCCAGAAATGACAATCACAGTATTTATTGGGGGCGTGGTTGGGGGTGTGGTTAACAGGGGAGGAGTATATTTACAGCTAGAATTCACCAAGTCAACAAGTCAAGTATTTCATATATATATAAGAAATACTTGACGAAATACTAAGTCAAGTATTTCATATATATATATATATATATATATATATATATATATATATATATATATATATATGTATATATATATATAAATACTTGACTTTCAGTGAATTCTAGCTATAAATATATATTTATTTTATTATTTATTTATATATATATATATATATATATATATATATATATATATATATATATATATATATATATATATATATATATATATATATATATATATACAGAGTATATATATAAAATAAATACTTGAATTTCAGTGTTCATTTATTTACACATATACACACACATAACACTCATCTACTCATTGTTGAGTTAAGGGTTGAATTGTCCATCCTTGTTCTATTCTCTGTCACTATTTTTCGAACCATGCTGAACACCCTCTCTGATGATGCATTGCTGTGTGGCACGCACAAAAGTGCTTTCATCAAATGCACTAGATGGCAGTATTGTCCTGTTTAAGAGTGTCACAACATTGCTGTTTACGGCAGACGAACTGCTTTACGGTAGACAAAAACGTGACTGCTGTTGTTGTGTGTTGTTACCGTGCTGGGAGGACGTTAATGAAACTGTCTAACAATAAACCCACATAAGAAACCAAGAACTCGCCCTCGATCATTGTAAAATCCTACAGTATTCTGGACATCTGTGTTGGTGAATCTTTTGCAATTTGTTCAATGAACAATGGAGACAGCAAAGAAGAAAGCTGTAGGTGGGAAGCGGTGTATTGCGGCAGGTGTTGTGCTGGATAACGCACCCCCGCCGTAGAATGCACCCCCTGACTGGTGTGCCGGATAACACAGCCGGTGTTTCATTGTTTAAATTCCCGAAAAATGACAGTCAAGCTTTACCATTGGCCTGTGTAGAACTGGGACAACAGAGACTCTTACCAGGAGGACTTTGAGTTGGATACGCAGACACGGTACCGTGAGTACGCATGCAGCTGCGGCTTCCAAACATTTGATCGCTTGCCCGTACGTGCGTGCCGCTATGTGCATGTCACGTACGTAACTTTGGGGACTTTGGGGAAATATATGTGCTGTATGAACTTTGGGGAGGTGAACGGTACTTTGGGCTGTGGGATTGAGTGTGTTGTGCAGGTGTTCGAGTTGTATTGGCGGGTTGTATGGACGGGAAGGGGGGAGGTGTTTGTTATGCGGTATTAATTTGTGTCATTTTAAATATAAGCCTGGTTGTGTTGTGGCTAATAGAGTATGTATATGTCTTGTGTTTATTTACTGTTTTAGTCATTCCCAGCTGAATATCAGTTCCCACCCGCCTCTCACAGCATCTTCCTTATCTGAATCGCTCCCACTGCCCTCTAATCCTTCACTCTCACTTTCCTCATCCACGAATCTTTCATCCTCGCTCAAATTAATGGGGAAATCGTCGCTTTCTCGGTCCGAATCGCTCTCGCTGCTGGTGGCCATGATTGTAAACAATGTGCGGATGTGAGGAGCTCCACAACCTGTGATGTCACGCACATATCGTCTGCTACTTCCGGTACAGGCAAGGCTTTTTTATCAGC
Source organism: Nerophis lumbriciformis (assembly GCF_033978685.3). Classification (NCBI taxonomy): domain Eukaryota; kingdom Metazoa; phylum Chordata; class Actinopteri; order Syngnathiformes; family Syngnathidae; genus Nerophis; species Nerophis lumbriciformis. Next base: position 14,002,502 of record NC_084585.2, read on the forward strand.
GACCAAAAGTTGCAAACTTTATCGTCGATGTTCTCTACTAAATCCTTTCAGCAAGAATATGGAAATATCGCGAAATGATCAAGTATGACACATAGAATGGACCTGCTATCCCCGTTTAAAAAAGAAAATCACATTTCAGTAGGCCTTTAACAAATCATTGTCAGCTCCACCAGGACTGTGAACTGTTGCTGAGATGAACAAAATATGTACACTTTTTATCCTTTTGTTCACCAAGTGTTTGTCCAAATCATGTGTTTATTATTTATATGTCTTTATTTCGTCAAATAATGCAAACCAGCCTTTCTGTTGAATGACACAAGCAGTTAACTTAAGCAATTTGCAAAACTCTTGTGGGCAATAGGCACACATACAAAATGATTTCAATTTATTATTTGCATGATAGACATATTTTTGTACAATTGTTTATCTTATAAAATAAATGAGTGGTAATAACATACTTGCCAACCCTCCCGGATTTTCCGGGAGACTCCCGAAATTCAGCGCCTCTCCCGAAAACCTCCCGGGACAAATTTTCTCCCGAAAATCTCCCGAAATTCAGGCGGAGCTGGAGGCCACGCCCCCTCCAGCTCCATGCGGACCTGAGTGACGTGTTGACAACCTGTTCTCATGTCTGCTTTCCCACAATATAAACAGCATGCCTGCCAAATCACGTTATAACTGTAGAATGATCGAGGGCGAGTTCTTGGTTTCTTATGTGGTTTTATTGTTAGGCAGTTTCATTAACGTCCTCCAAGCGCGGTAACAACACACAACAACAGCAGTCAAGTTTTTGTCTACCGTAAAGCATTCCGTCTGCCGTAAACAGCAATGTTGTGACACTTTTAAACAGGACAATACTGCCATCTACTGTACATGCATATGTGACCCACCCATAATGTGTCACATTTTTGTGTTGATTTATTTATTTTATTTTGTGGTTTGAATTCGTTTTTGGAGCTGTCATTACACATTTGTCAGTATTCACATTGGTCAGTAGGGGGCAGTAGGGCGTTTCTTCCCAATTGAATGCTATCACCTGCAGACCGGAAGTGTCTTGTCATTCTGATGAGAGCGACCAGTCTGTGAACAATTGAAACGTCCTGTGTGCTGTTTCCTCCTGTATAATAGGTTAGTTTTGGTGAATCAACTCACTGAATAATATCCATGTGATCTTTATAAGTTTAAGTACACATTCTGATGGTGGAGCCTAACTCTAAAGTGTTTGTGAGTTGTAGTTTGTATTTGTGAATGAATCCAGTCCACAGCTACAGTAATCAATACAAAATGGCGACGTGAGTACGCAATGTTTATATAGGAACTTCTGATCCTAATTCAGACTCCCAAATTAGAGCTCCCGTTTTCTTATTGATTTTATAATGTATATTTGTATAATGTGTGTGTTCTGAAATAGTGACAGAGAATAGAACAAGGATGGACAATTCAACCCTTAACTCAACAATGAGTTATGTGTGTTTATATGTGTAAATAAATAAACACTGAAATTCAAGTATTTCTTTTATTTATATATATATGTATATATATATATATATATATATAATAAAAAAAATATATATAGCTAGAATTCACTGAAAGTCAAGTATTTCTTATATATATATATATATATATATATATATATATATATCTATATCTATATCTATATCTTAACCACGCCCCCAACCACGCCCCCCGCCCCACCCCCGACCAGTTCAGTTCAGTTTATTTTGAACATCTATACAATACAACTACAATGGTATGCATGACATATTTCCAGTTATTTCATTACAGAACGTCCGAAAAGGAGTAGGAAGAAGCGGAGCTTATTTAATCCTACCCCTTTTTATATCATAGCAGTTTTATCCCATTTCTTTGTTCTGTTTGTAACACAACAGTGAATAAATAAATAATAAATAAATATATCATAAGTAAGTAAACAAATATTGAATACATCATTATTATCTTTTTTTTTAAAGTTTCAACATATTTATGATAATTGTTCTTCTTTGTGAACACTTGTAGTTTGAACAGTCTCTTTAACTGAATCATATTAGTGCTTGTTTGATGTTCTCTCTTAATCCATTCCATAATTTCATTCCACATACTGAAATGATAAACATCTTAAGTCTTGTACGTGCATACAAATGCTATAAAAAAGATTTTCCTTTAAGATTATATTTCCTCTCTTTTGTTGAGAATAATTGTTGTACATTCTTGGGTAGCAGATTAAAGTGTTTGCAAATGCATTAAGTCGTTGAATTTCAATATTTTTGATTCAATAAACAAAGGGTTTTTATGTTCTCTGTAACCAACATTATGTATTATTCTAATTCATCTTTTTTGTAACACTGTTAGTGAATGAAGTGTACTTTTGTAGTTGTTTCCCCATAGTTCTACACAATAACTCAGATATGGTAACACTAGCGAGCAGTAAAGAAGATGAAGTGATTTTTGGTCCAGAACATGTTTTGCTTTATTCATTATTGACGTGTTTCTTGCTACTTTATATTTTATATTTTTTACATGAGGTTTCCAGTTCATTTTTTAATCTAGTATTACACCCAAAAATGTGTTTTCTTTTACACTTTCAATGTCATTCCGTCTAGTTGTGTTTGACTTTCTCTTCTACTGTTACCAAATAGCATTATTTTAGTTTTACTGAGATTCAAATAGTTTTTGTCAAACCATCTTTTTAATTTGTTCATTTTTTCTGTTATTAAATGTATTAGCTTCTGTGTGTTCTCTCCTAAACAAAACACAGTTTATATAAAAAGATTGAACAATTTTGGTCCCAGTATGGATCCTTGAGGTACGCCACAAGATATTTTCAGCTCTGTAGACGTGTGTTCGCCAAGCTTCACGTATTGCTTCCTGTTGGTTAAGTAGATTATTCAAGACCAGTCCTTTGATGCCATACCATTCTCATTTGTTCATTAAGATATTACGACTGATTGTGTCAAATGCTTTTGTTAAATCGATAAACTGCCACTTTGCAATGTTTACTATCTATTGCATTGGTGATCTCTTTGGTTATTTTGATTAATGCCATTGATGTTGAAATGTTGGCTCTGTATTGTGTCGGTTGTCTGTGAGTGTTTCGTTTTTATTTATGAATTTTTGCAATTTGTTGTTACACAGTTTTTCAGTAATTCAGAAAATTGTGGAAGTAGAGAAACAGGTCTGTAGTTTGTAAACTGGTGTTTGTCTCCAGTCTTGTAAATTGGTACGCCTTTTGCTGTTTACATTTTATCTGGGAATTTGCCCGTTTGAAATGATAGGTTGCTGATATACTTTATGTGAATTGTGAATTAGATTTATATAGCGCTTTTTCTCTAGTGACTCAAATCGCTTTACATAGTGAAACCCAATATCTAAGTTACATTTAAACCAGTGTGGGTGGCACTGGGAGCAGGTGGGTAAAGTGTCTTGCCCAAGGACACAACGGCAGTGACTAGTATGGAAGCGGGGATCAAACTTGGAACCCTCAAATTGCTGGCACGAGCACTCTACCAACCGAGCTATACCGCCCAACTTTAGAGGTCCATCCATCCATCCATCCATCTTCTTCCGCTTATCCGAGGCTGGGTCGCGGGGGCAGCAGCTTAAGCAGGGAAGCCCAGACTTCCCTCTCCCCAGCCACCTCGTCCAGCTCCTCCCGGGGGATCCCGAGGCGTTCCCAGGCCAGCCGGGCGAGATAGTCTTCCCAGCGTGTCCTGGGTCTTCCCCGTGGCCTCCTACCGGTCGGACGTGCCCGAAACACCTTCCTAGGGAGGCGTTCGGGTGGCATCCTGACCAGATGCCCGAACCACCTCATCTGGCTCCTCTCGATGTGGAGGAGCAGCGGCTTTACTTTGAGCTCCCCTTGAATGACAGAGCTTCTCAGCCTATCTCTAAGGGAGAGCCCCGCCACTCGGCGGAGGAAACTCATTTCGGCCGCTTGTACCCGTGATCTTGTCCTTTCGGTCATGACCCAAAGCTCATGACCATAGGTGAGGATGGGAACGTAGATCGACCGGTAAATCGAGAGCTTTGCCTTCCGGCTCAGCTCCTTCTTCACCACAACGGATCGATACAGCGTCCGCATTACTGAAGACGCCGCACCGATCCGCCTGTCGATCTCACGATCCACTCTTCCCCCACTTGGGGAAAGATCTCCTCCCCAACCCGGAGATGGCACTCCACCCTTTTCCGGGAGAGAACCATGGACTCGGACTTGGAGGTGCTGATTCCCATCCCAGTCGCTTCACACTCGGCTGCGAACCGATCCAGTGAGAGCTGAAGATCTTGGCCGGAGGAAGCCATCAGGACCACATCATCTGCAAATAGCAGAGACCTAATCCTGCAGCCACCAAACCAGATCCCCTCAACGCCCTGACTGCGCCTAGAAATTCTGTCCATAAAGGTTATGAACAGAATCGACGACAAAGGGCAGCCTTGGCGGAGTCCAACCCTCACTGGAAACGTGTCCGACTTACTGCCGGCAATGCGGACCAAGCTCTGACACTGATTATACAGGGAGCGAACTGCCACAATAAGACAGTCCGTTATCCCATACTCTCTGAGCACTCCCCACAGGACTTCCCGGGGTACACGGTCGAATGCCTTCTCCAAGTCCACAAAGCACATGTAGACTGGTTGGGCAAACTCCCATGCACCCTCAAGGACCCTGCCGAGAGTATAGAGCTGGTCCACAGTTCCACGACCAGGACGAAAACCACACTGTTCCTCCTGAATCCGAGGTTCGACTATCCGGCGTAGCCTCCTCTCCAGTACACCTGAATAGACCTTACCGGGAAGGCTGAGGAGTGTGATCCCACGATAGTTGGAACACACCCTCCGGTTCCCCTTCTTAAAGAGAGGAACCACCACCCCGGTCTGCCAATCCAGAGGTACCGCCCCCGATGTCCACGCGATGTTGCAGAGTCTTGTCAACCAAGACAGCCCCACAACATCCAGAGCCTTAAGGAACTCCGGGCGGATCTCATCCACCCCCGGGGCCTTGCCACCGAGGAGCTTTTTAACTACCTCGGCAACCTCAGCCTCAGAAATAGGAGAGCCCACCACAGATTCCCAGGCCCTGCTTCCTCATAGGAAGACGTGCTGGTAGGATTGAGGAGGTCTTCGAAGTATTCCCTCCACCGATCCACAACATCCGCAGTCGAGGTCAGCAGAGCATCATCCCCACCATACACAGTGTTGACACTGCACTGCTCCCCCTTCCTGAGGCGGCGGATGGTGGTCCAGAATTGCTTCGAAGCCGTCCGGAAGTCTTTTTCCATGGCCTCCCCGAACTCCTCCCATGTCCGAGTTTTTGCCTCCGCGACCGCTGAAGCCGCACACCGCTTGGCCTGTCGGTACCTGTCTGCTGCCTCAGGAGTCCCATGAGCCAAAAGAACCCGATAGGACTCCTTCTTCAGCCTGACGGCATCCCTCACCGCCGGCGTCCACCAACGGGTTCTAGGATTACCGCCACGACAGGCACCAACTACCTTGCGGCCACAGCTCCAATCGGCCGCCTCGACAACAGAGGTACGGAACATCGTCCACTCGGACTCAATGTCCAGCACCTCCCTCGTGACATGTTCAAAGTTCTTCCGGAGGTGGGAATTGAAACTCTCTCTGACAGGAGACTCTGCCAGGCGTTCCCAGCAAACTCTCACAATGCGTTTGGGCCTGCCAGGTCTGTCCGGCATCCTCCCCCACCATCGCAGCCAACTCACCACCAGGTGGTGATCGGTAGAAAGCTCCGCCCCTCTCTTCACCCGAGTGTCCAAAACATGAGACCGCAAATCCGATGACACAACTACAAAGTCGATCATGGAACTGCGGCCTAGGGTGTCCTGGTTCCAAGTGCACATATGAACACCCTTATGTTTGAACATGGTGTTTGTTATCGACAATCTGTGACGAGCACAAAAGTCCAATAACAGAACACCACTCGGGTTCAGATCCGGGCGGCCATTCTTCCCAATCACACCTCTCCAGGTTTCACTGTCGCTGCCAACATGAGCGTTGAAGTCCCCCAGTAGAACGAGGGAATCACCCGGGGGAGCACTCTCCAGCACTCCCTCGAGTGAATCCAAAAAGGGTGGGTACTCTGATCTGCCGTTTGGCGCGTAAACGCAAACAACAGTCAGGACCCGTCCCCCCACCCGAAGGCGAAGGGAAGCTACCCTCTCGTCCACCGGGTTGAACTCCAACGTGCAGGCTTTGAGCCGAGGGGCAACAAGAATTGCCACCCCAGCCCGTCGCCTCTCACTGCCGGCAACGCCAGAGTGGAAGAGAGTCCAGCCCCTCTCAAGAGAAGTGGTTCCAGAGCCCTTGCTGTGCGTCGAAGTGAGTCCGACTATATCTAGCCGGAACTTCTCCACCTCACGCACTAGCTCAGGCTCCTTCCCCCCCAGCGAAGTGACGTTCCATGTCCCAAGAGCCAGCTTATGTAGCCGAGGATCGAACCGCCAAGTGCCCTGCCTTTGGCTTCCGCCCAGCTCACACTGCACCCGAACTCTATGGCCCCTGCTATGGGTGGTGAGCCCATTGGAGGGGGGACCCACGTTGCCTCTTCGGGCTGTGCCCGGCCGGGCCCCATGGGGACAGGCCCGGCCACCAGGCGCTCGCCATCGTGCCCCTCCTCCGGGCCTGGCTCCAGAGGGGGGCCCCGGTGACCCGCGTCCGGGCGAGGGAAATCTGGGTCCTTTGTTCGTGTTCTTCATCGAGGTCTTCGAGCTGCTCTTTGTCTGATCCCTCACCTAGGACCAGTTTGCCTTGGGAGACCCTACCAGGGGGCATAGAAACCCCCGGACAACATAGCTCCTAGGATCATTGGGGCACGCAAACTCCTCTACCACGGTAAGGTGGCAGCTCAGAGAGGAGAACTTTAAAGGTGCCATATGTAATAATTTCATGTCAAGTCATCATTAAATGACCCTGATATGTCAAAATGCATTAATAAATCATGTTTTTTTCAAATACCTTTATTACTGATAACAGGAGTTCAGCCGGAATATGCTCATTTCAAAATTTGATTTACAGCCCCAAAATATTGTTTTCATTTCGATGTCCCGCCCTCCACTGTTTGACCAATTAGAAAGTCTGTGAGTGTGTCACATACAGGTTGCCAGTTATGCACCACCCTCTTCCTCGAGCTACTGCAACTGGTAAAGTTACTAAACATGTCAGACTTTAGTAAATCTAAAAGGCGTTGTTACGATTTTCAACTTATTCATGACCAAGCCAGGAACAAAACGAGGATTTGTATCGGGGATGCCTTTGGAAGATGGAGACAATTGAGGGCGGAGAAGAATTTTTCATCTGACGCCACACTTGCTAATTTTCTCCTTGATAGGTAAGTAAGGCATTTACGTTTTCTCATTACTTGTAATAAATGGAAATGGACATTTTGTATGTAAACTATATTGGGGCGGCATGGCGTAGTGGGTAGAGCAACCGGGCCAGAAACCTGAGGGTTGCAGGTTCGCTCCCCGCCTCTTACCATCCAAAAAAAAAATCGCTGCCGTTGTGTCCTTGGGCGGGACACTTCACCCTTTGCCCCCGGTGCCACTCACACCGGTGAATTGAATGATGAATGATAGGTGGTGGTCGGAGGGGCCGTTGGCGCAAATTGCAGCCACGCTTCCGTCAGTCTACCCCAGGGCAGCTGTGGCTATGAAAGTAGCTTACCACCACCAGGTGTGAATGAATGATGGGTTCTACATGTAAAGCGACTTTGGGTACTTAGAAAAGCGCTATATAAATCCCAGTTATTATTATTATTATTATTATATTGTCCAATACAGTCTATGATCTTGTCTAACAGAGCTAATATGTTCGTGCAACGAATGCTTAGGAGCGAAGCACCATCACACTAGTGTAATGTTTACTTAGCATGCTAGCCCGGTCAATGACACATCGGCATATAGGCTAATGAGGGAAATATATGCCGGTTAGCCTGTATGTCGATGTGTCATCCAACTGACAGGGCAAAATATATTTTCGATATGGGTAGTGTCAGTGCCTATTTCGTTCCCAATATGCCGATACGCTGAGGAAATGCGTTTCAACATTAGCACGGCTAATTGCGGTTTCTGGTACTGTATATGCATCAAACACATATGGGGTGGTATTTGCTTGGCACAACATAATGCATTACATGTAACGATTTTCTACTTTGTGTATTGACATGGTCGTAGGTTATATGATTTATGCGTAACGTGGGTTGGCTCATAGAATTGCACTCTGCACTGAAAGATGGTGATGTGCGTACATGGAAGAGAATGCAGTGCGTCAGGTTGGATGCAACATGGAGTTATGCTGAACGAAATGTGGCGGTAATTTTAGTGTTGGCCTTGGCTTGCCATCAAAGTAGGCCTATGCGATATATAATATACTATTATATATAATTATTTCGATGGTGGTCCGTGCGGTTAAACTAGACATTTTAGCTGAGTAATGCCAACAATCTGTCCCGACTCCCGACGAAAATATTGCTGCGTAACTTTACAAATACATTTGGCTAATCGACATCAGTAAAATGTGGCATAATTACTTAGTAAACCATCTTGCAAGAAGCATAAACAAGAGAAACCTACAGAGTAGGACTCGTCCATTGCCATCTGAAGTTCCTTGGAGTAGGATTCGGATTTGGCTGCGTATCTGGCATCCTCAGTCATGGAGATATGGCACCTTTTTAAAGATTTTGAAATCTCTTCAATACGCTTTTTTTATCGTTTCCATATCAATTCTCTTACAATCAATTGAGGTCTATGGTTTACTTTTTTTTTCATTGCAATATAAATTATTTACTTTTTTGTCAAATCCTTCGAGGAACATCGAGTTGGGATTTCTGTCTATAGTTTCATTCAAGTCCTCAACTGAATCGGGATCTGGATTCTTTTCCTCCAGATTTGGGCCAACATTCACAAAATACTTATTGAAGCTTTCAACTACTTCGTTCATATTGTCATTTTTTACATTTCCGTCTGAGAAGTATTTAGGATAATAATTTTTAGCACCCTTTTAATAATGCTATTTAGGATGCCCCATGTTGCTCTCATATTGTTTTTGTTCCGGTCCAATAATTGAGAGTAATATTCTACGTGTTCGTAGTATGCTAGTCAGCTTGTTCTTATGTATTTTGTACTTGTTTTCTGCCTCTGTAGATCTTTGTGTTAAATGTTCTATATAATTTATTCTTCTTGTTGCAAGCATTTTTCAGTCCTTTTATCATCCATGGTTGATTGTTTTTCTTTTGCTTCTTACTAAGTTGTTTCATTAGACAGTGTTTGTCTTAAAGAATCATGAAAGTATTACAACAATTACCATATGCATCATCTACATCATTTTCACTGTAGACATTGTCCCAACTTTAATCTCTCAGATCATTCTTGAAAGCTGTCATACTTTGTTCTGTACATATTCTTCAAATGTATTTATATGTATCATCAATGTTCCTCTTTTTGTAGTTATGTCATAGATTTTGAAAACTGGCAGATCATCACTGATGTCGGATATTAGCAGGCCATTTGTGGTATTGTTATCAAAATCATTGGTAAAATATCATCAATAAGTGTAGCGCTGTGTCCTGAGATTCTGCTTGGCCTTGTGATTTTAGGATATAAACTCAGGCTATACATTGTGTCTTTGAACTCATCTTTTGGCTTTTGTTTGTTAGGGTTCAAGAGGTCAGTGTTGAAGTCTCCACATAAGAAAGTTATTTTTTGAATGGTTTCAGTAAAAGTTGCCTTAATCCAGTTGTCAAACTTATCAGTGTTTGACTTCGATGATCTGCATAAGCAGGCGATTAATATGTTGTTGGTTTTTTTAATGACATATTTCAATGGTGGGCAGCACGGTGATACAGGGGTTAGTGCGTGTGCCTCACAATACGTAAGTCCTGGGTTTTATCCCCGGGCTCGGTGTTTTTCTTTCTTTCATAGTTCTTTTTATTGATTTCACATTCACATTAACAACAAATTCAAACCCTCTTCATCCCCCACCCCTGCTGTCACTCAAAACAAAAACAAAAAACAAAAGTAAGAGTACAAAAGTACCCAGTGTAAAAAATGTTTTTAAATAAATAAATAAAAAAGTTCAATACAAGGCACTTGAGTCAAAGTAATTGAAAGCTGAAACACACTGTAGAAGCAGCATGACAAGGCCTGAAACGTCGGCAGTCGTATTTAGGTACCGTATTTTTCGGAGTATAAGTCGCACCGGAGTATAAGTCGCACCTGCCCAAAATGCATAATAAAAAAGGAAAAAAACATATATAAGTCGCACTGGAGCCCGGCCAAACTATGAAAAAAACTGCGACTTATAGTCCGAAAAATACGGTACATGTCTAGGGCTATTCCTGCACTTGTGTAGAGGATTGGTCAAAAAAAGTCAAAAAAGGTCTCCACACTTTAAAAAACTTATTTTCTCGAGCTTCAGGTTTGCTAACACATCCCTTATCCAGTGGGAGACTGAGGGTGGGACAGCCTCCTTCCACTTCAACAATATCAGGCGGCGTGCGAGGAGGGTGGTAAAGGCAACTATTTTGTGAACCCCCTACAGGTAGCTCCATTCCTTCAGGAATGATTCCAAATCTAGAAATTAAAGGGTTTGGATCAATTTGAATTGTTAAGACCGTGGAGAGTGCTTCGAAGATGAATTTCCAGTAACCCTTTAGCTTCGGACAAAGCCAAAACATGTGTATTAATGTTGCGTTATCTAGTTTACATCTATCGCATAATGGGTTAATTTGGGGAAATATTTTTGCTAATTTTGCTTTTGAGAAGTGCACCCGGTGTATCACTTTAAATTGGACCAGTGAGTGTCGTGCGCACATGGAAGATGAGGGAACCCTTTTCCCAATTTTTGCCCAGGTTACGTCATCTATTGATATTTGGAGGTCTTGTTCCCATGCTGTTCTATTTCTTAGCATGGAAGTGCATTCTAATCCTGAGAGTAAATTAAGTTTATGTGAGATTACCCTCTTCTTTGTTGGATTTAAAGACATCATTTCATCTGTGGTTGATTTAGAGGGTTTGTTAGGGAACTGCGGAAGAACTGTTTTAACATATTTTCTTATCTGGAAATATCTAAATATATGGGAACTGGGTAGATTAAATTTCTTGGACAACTCCATAAAAGAGGCAAATATATTGTCTATAAAAAGATCATTGAAGCATTTCAAACCCCTTTGATGCCACATATTAAAAGCTGTGTCAAGTGTTGAAGGTGGAAAGCAGTGATTTGATGCTACTGGGCTGAATATGATCATTCATTGCAGGTTAAAATGTTTTCTAAATTGACATTATATTTTGAGCGAGTGACTTACTACAGGATTAATGTTAATTGTCTTCACTGATAGAGGCAAAGCTGCACCCATTAGGGCTGCTCAGGAAGCAGAACCACAAGAATGTGTCTCCAGCTTCGCCCATTTAGGACTTTCCTGATGTAGGTGGTAATATGTCCAGTATGACATGCAATGCAAGTTGGTGGCCCAGTAATACATACAGAAATTTGGAAGGGCCATACCTCCATCATGTTATGCTCTTTGTAAAAACTCCTTGCGCAGACGTGGCTGTTTGCCATTCCAAATATAAAATGAGATTATTGAGTCTAATTTTTTGAAAAATATACCAGGGATAAATACAGGCAAGCATTGAAACAAATACAAATATTTTGGAAGCACAGTCATCATAATTGCATTGACTCTGCCTATAAGTGAAATGAAAAGGGGAGTCCAATTAACCAGATCTTGCTTGGTTTGTGTAAACAACTTTCCAAAGTTTTGCCTGAAGAGGTCTTTAAAATTCGTTGTAATAGTAGCTCCGAGGTAGTTAAAACTGTCTGCAGTTATCTTAAAGGGCAATCTAATGTTTTCTAGTATTGAGACGTCCATATTCAAGGGCAGTAGCTCACTTTTATTTAAATTCAATTTATAACCGGAGATTTCACCAAACCGTTGTAACAGGCTAAGAATGAATGGAATTGCAGACCCTGCGTTGGACACATAAAGGAGAAGGTCATCAGCATAAAGGGACAATTTATGTTTTATGTTTCCTCTATTTATGCCCATTATAGAGTGATTAGACCTAATGGCTAAAGCTAGGGGTTCGATAGCCAGGACAAAAAGAAGGGGACTGAGGGGGCATCCCTGGCGAGTTCCACGGTGTAAATCAAAAAGGACTTGAATACAAATCATTAGTCAGAATCATAGCAGAAGGGCTGGATTAAAACAGTTTTATCCATGTGATGAATGTTTGGTAGTCCCATTCTATTCTATCGAATGCCTTGTCCGCATCCTTGGAGAGAAGACATTCTGAAGCAGCTTGACAAGGAGTGTACATTATGTTAAACAGGCGTCGGGTATTAAAAAAGGAGCGTCTATGTTTAATAAAACCTGTCTGGTCTGGGGATATTAAACTGGGTAAAATGTTTTCCAAACGGTAAGCTAGTACCAATATTTTATAGTCTGTGTTTAACAAAGATATGGGTCTGCAGTCTAAGGGGTCCTTGCTCTTTTTTGCCAGTAATGTTATGCATGCCTGATTTAGGGTGGTTGGAAGAAATCCTGCTTCTAGTGATTCCGAATACATGGCTGCCAAAATAGGAGCTAACTGTGTGGAGAATTTCACGTAAAATTCACACGGTAGACCATCCAAACCAGGTGATTTTTTAGTTTGTAGAGACTTAATGGCCTCCAATATTTCTTGTTGTGTTACTGGCTTATCTAGATTTAAGACCTGATCTGGTGGCAAGGATGGGATATGTAGATCCTTAAAAAGTCCTGTATGGTATTGGGGTTGGAGGGACTGTTGGACGCATACAATTTACAATAGTAATCTTTAAAAATGTTATTTATTTCCTGTTGGTCTGTAGTGGCCCTACCATCCTGAGAAAGCACCCCATTGATAATCTGTTTAGCTCTTGCCCCCTTCAATTGTCTGGCCAGAATTTCCCCTGCCTTCTCACCATGTTCATACAGAGCACTCCTATTCCTGAGCAGAAGATTTTCAATGAAAGATGATGAAATAAGGTAATATTCTGCTTTAAGTTTCATGCGTTCTTTATAGTAGTCAGGAGATGGGAATTGTGCATATATTTTATCAATTTCAGCTATTTGCTTGTCCAGACTTAGTTGTTTTGCTTCCGAGTTCTTTCTCTTATTAGCCATAAAAGATATTATCTGCCCTCTTAAGTAAGCCTTAAGGGTCTCCCAAACAGTTGCAACTGAAACATCTGTGGTCATGTTTATTTCCAAAAATAGAGAGATTTGTTCTGATAAAAAAAAGTACAAAGTTTTCATCTGCTAATAATAGAGAATTAAACCTCCAATTTCTTCTAATTGTCTTTGATTCAGGCAAATTCAGTTTCGATAAAAGGGGAGCATGGTCAGATATTAATATGGTTTGATACTCACAAAAACTTATGTAGGCAGTTAATTTATTGTCAGAGAAAAAATAGTCGATTCTACTATATGTGTGGTGCACATGCGAGAAGAAGGAGTATTCCCTACTTTTTGGATGCAAAAAACGCCATAGATCGGCTATGCCAAATTCCGAAAGAAAGGTTTGTTTATAGGAAACTGATTTGGATGCTACGTGACCTTTTCTGGCTGTTGATCTGTCCATCCCAGGTTCTAAACAAAAATTAAAATCACCTCCCATAATGAGCTGGTGAGAGTTTAGATCTGGAAGTAATTTGATGAGACGATCAAAAAACTGGGCATCATCAAAATTCGGAGCATATACTGTACGTTAGCCAGTACAACCTTGGTGTTATAGAGTTGGCCAGGAACTATAATATAACGTCCGTTTGAGTCTGCTATGGTACCAGAGGGGGTAAAAGATATATCCTTATTTATCAATATGGCAACGCCTCTCGCCTTAGCCTGAAAAGTAGAATGGAAGAGCTGACCCACCCAACCACATTATAAATGAGAGTGGTCTGACCTTCGAAGGAGGGTCTCCAGCAGAAAGGCAATTCCCGTCCTCAGACGCTTGAGGTGTACTAGTGTTTTTTTCCTCTTTACCGGGTGATTCAGGCCCTTGACATTTCAGCTAACGAGGTTGATGTCACAGTTCATGCTGCTTCTATGTGTGATATAGAAAGCAGTTAAACACTCCTCTCTACTCATTAAGTTTAAACCAGGTACTCAAGTAATAGTGAACAGCCTTTATGCCTTGAGTGACAGCAAAACAAAAACAAACTCCCCCCAACCCTAAGGTGAATTCAGCTATTAAAAAAACCAGCACACCTTCCCTAACTAACTTAAAGACTTCCAGATTACTTCTTAAAAAACAAAAACCCTCTACTCCCCCATATTATTAATATATTAAGTACCCCACCTGATACAGGGAAAATAACTGAGTACAGAGAGATGCATTAGATGTAAATAGAATAGAACTAGGTAAACTATTAAATGTATATATAATCAAAAAATAAATACAATTAAAAAACCCAGAAAAGATATAAATACAATTCGATTGGGTCAGTGCCTGCGTACAGCCATCAAAGCCGCATCTGAAGCAGCCGAAAAGAGCAGCCGGTGGCTCTGGCTGAAGAGGAATGACCCCAATTGGGCCCCCAACTAGTGCATCAGGAGGTATGCGGTCAGGCAAAGCTGACTCAGGGAACCGGACGCCCCTGCCATGCATAGTTCCCTGATAGGTCTGCCAACAAGGTGACATTTATGGCTAATTGGGCTTGGGTCGCAAGCTCAGGTCTGATCATCCTGTAGCTGTCCGCCTCTGGAGAGGGTGGATAGTGTTAAAGGCCGAAACACCCAATGACCCAGAGGAACACTACTGATGATGCGCTCCCGTAAATTTTATCCGTCAGGTCTTCCATTCACGTTCACTGTTCTAGTCATTTTAATGTGTTAAGTCATTTTATGCATTTGTGTTTCGCACAAGAGGTAAAACATCTCGCTCTGTGTTTTCTGGAATCTGATTATCTGCTGAGAAAAGATCAGCTGACAACCGGGGAAAGTCCTTGTGACGGCATGGAGAGACAGCTGGCAGGAGGGAATAGACCCCAACGGGACAGTTGAGGGTTAGCTACCCGCGATTGTGGTCTCTCACACCTTGCAGTGTGTAAGAGACATCCCTCTTAGCTACGAAGAAGCAAACAAAGAGAATACCCCTAGAGTCTGCGAGAGCGGGGGGCGAAAGATGACTAATCGGATTATAAAATGGTAACGACTGGACCGGAAACGACTACGAGTAAAGAAAGCACAGCGCAAGATAACACCACAGCAACCAGCACAAGCCTTGTCACAGCAGTGGACCACAAGCTGCAGATTTGTAGCTGCGGGTGGAGGAAAATAACATCTTTTCGGGGCTTAAGGATTCACCAGGGAAAGAAAAAGTGCTTGAGTGAAAAGAATCAGGGGCCTCGCATTGACCTCTTCTTGCAGGAGTCAAATCAGTCGAATGAAGTTCACCAACTAGATGAAAACCATAGATTGGAGAGCATCAGCACCCCTGTAGCGGAAGAGGTATAATCAAGCACTGAGCTAGTAGTGGAAGAAACACCATCGGTGGATCCTACCCAAACTCCCCAACCTGCAGTCGAGCAGAGACTCCCAGGCCGCAGACTGCGAGTGAAGTGGCCCAGTGCTGTGGAAAAGGAGCTCTGGGAAACAGTGAATAGTGACCTAATGCGGTCCCTTGAACAACTCAAAGGCACAGCAGAGAAGAAGCTGGAGAAAATGGGAAACATCATCTATCAATACGGAGCAGAACGATTTGGATTTTTAGAGATAAAAGCTGCTAAACAACCTCCCACTCCACCCATCTCCAGGAGGCAACAGGAAATCAAGCGCCTTGTCAAAGAACTGAGACGACTCAGGAAACTATGGAAGAGGGCCCCAGAATTGGAAAAGGAGGGCATATGCAGAGGTGGGTAGTAACGCGCTGCATTTACTCCGTTACATCTACTTGAGTAACTTTTGGGATAAATTGTACTTCTAAGAGTAGTTTTAATGCAACATACTTTTACTTTTACTTGAGTATATTTATAGAGAAGAAACGCTACTTTTACTCCGCTACTTTTATCTACATTCAGCTCGCTACTCGCTACTAATTTTTATCGATCTGTTAATGCACGCTTTGTTTGTTTTGGTCTGTCATAGTGCCTGCGTTTCAACAAATACAGTCACTGGTGACGTTCACTCCGTTCCACCAATCAAATGCAGTCACTGGTGACGTTGGACCAATCAAACAGAGCCAGGCGGTCACATGACCTGACTTAAACAAGTTGAAAAACTTATTGGGGTGTTACCATTTAGTGGTCAATTGTACGGAATATATACTGTACTGTGCAATCTACTAATAAAAGTTTCAATCAATCAATCAAAAGTGTGAAGGAAAAAAGACCCTTTTTTATTTCAACCGTACATCCCGTCAAAAGCCTAAAGACTGACTGCACAGTTCCTGTCTTCACAATAAAAGTGCCGCTCCATCGCGCCTGCGCTTTCAAAACAAGAGTCTCCGAAAGCCAGCCCAAACAAGCTAGCAAGCTACGGAGTTTGACGCCAATGTATGTCTTGTAAAGTGTATAAAAACGAATATGGAAGCTGGATAAATAAGATGCCAAAAACCAACCACTTTCATGTGGTATTAGACAGAAAGGAGGAACTTTTTTTCTCCTCCATTTGAAAACGTGGACGCTATCAGCACTACTGTCTGATTACAATCAATGCAAGTCATCAGAATCAGGTAATACACCAACTTATATTCTTGTCTTCATGAAAGAAATTAATCTATATGTGTTAAACATGCATGTATATTCATTAAAACACCTTTAACATGTAAACAAAAACGGCAAAATAAATAAATATAAATTATATACTGTATATATATATGTGTATATATATATATATATATATATATATATATATATATATATATATATATATATATATATATATATATATATATATATATATGTATATGTATATATATATATATATATAAATGTGTATATATATATATATATATATATATATATATATATATATATATATATATATATATACAGTATATGTGTGTGTATATATATGTGTGTGTGTATGTATATATATATATATATATATATGATATGTGTGTGTATGTTACTCATCAGTTACTCAGTACTTGAGTAGTTTTTTCACAACATACTTTTTACTTTTACTCAAGTAAATATTTGGGTGACTACTCCTTTCTTTTACTTGAGTAATAAATCTCTAAAGTAACAGTACTCTTACTTGAGTACAATTTCTGGCTACTCTACCCACCTCTGGGCATATGCGCTCTCCAAGCTGACATT
Organism: Nerophis lumbriciformis; assembly: GCF_033978685.3. Lineage (NCBI taxonomy): Eukaryota > Metazoa > Chordata > Actinopteri > Syngnathiformes > Syngnathidae > Nerophis > Nerophis lumbriciformis. The sequence goes on from NC_084585.2 coordinate 14,019,794, forward strand.
AAAACACGCCTGGCATCCCTCCGCAGAGCAGAGAGTCTATGCAAACGAAGAAGGAAGAAAGAACAAACAAGAACACGGTTCTACAAAGATCCTTTTAAATTCCTGAAGAATCTCTTTACCAAGGAGAAAAGTGGGGTCCTAAAAACAACAAAGTATGATTTAGAGGACCACCTGAGAGCAATCCACTCTGATCCAAGGCGTCATGAACACATGGCCATTCCTCCAGACATTCCACCAATCGACCCCCCAAAGCATCAATTTGAAACCGGTCCTCCAACATGGAAGGATGTCGAGAGGATTGTCCATCGGGCAAGAACAGCTTCAGCTCCTGGGCCAAACGGAGTCCCGTACAAGATTTACAAGAACGCACCAGATGTCTGCAGGATTCTTTGGAGACTCATGAGAACGGTATGGCAGAAGAAAACCACTCCTAAAGCATGGCGTAGGGCAGGTGGGATCCTTATTCCAAAAGAGAAAGACGCCCCAAACATCAGTCATCCATCCATCCATCCATTTTCTACCGCTTATTCCCTTTGGGGTCGCGGGGGGCGCTGGAGCCTATCTCAGTCAGTTCCGCCCAATTGCCTTGCTAAACGTGGAGGGTAAGATCTTCTTCGGTGTTATTGCACACAAAGGGTGGCCGAGTACCTGCACAGAAATGAGTATATAGATACATCTGTTCAGAAGGCAGGAGTACCAGGCTTCTCTGGGTGCCTAGAACATGCCAGTATGATCTGGCACCAGATCCAAATGGCAAAGCGGGAGAAAAGAGACCTTCACGCAGCTTTCTTGGATCTCGCAAATGCCTTTGGCTCTGTGCCCCATGAGCTCCTCTGGACTGCCTTCAAATTCTTTAACATCCCGGACACCATCACAACCTTGGTGAAAGTCTACTTTCATGACCTGCAGTTCTGCTTCTCAACACCGGAATTTACCACCTCTTGGCAGCACCTGGAAATAGGCATCATGGCCGGATGTACTGTATCTTCCTTGGCATTTACCATGGCCATGGAGATCATCATTCGAGCCTCAAAATGGGTCGTAGGTGGACAAAAACTTGGCTCGTGCAGGCGCCTCCATCCCCTCAGAGCCTACATGGATGACATCACCACTCTGACTACCACCATCCCTTGCACCAGGAGATTACTCAGAAAACTCGAGGAGAACATCAGTTGGGCTCAGATGAAGATTAACCCATCCAAGTCACGCAGCATCTCAGTGGTGAAGGGAGTGCTCGCTGATTTGCAGTTCTTCATTGGAGATGAGCCAATCCCAACTATATCCGAGCAGCCAGTCAAAAGTCTGGGAAGGTGATATGATGCAAGTCTAAGAGATAAAGACCAGGTGAAGCAGTTGTGCAATGACATCAAAAGAGGCCTACTGGCGATTGACAATACCCAACTTCCTGGGAAGCTCAAGTCCTGGTGCCTCCAGTTTGGCTTACTACCCCGGGTGATGTGGCCCCTGGCAGTCTATGAGGTGCCCATTTCAACAGTGGAGAAGCTGGAGAGAAGAGTCACCGGCTACATAAAAAAGTGGCTTGAAGTTCCACGCTGTCTCACCACCATAGGGCTTTACGGTGACAGTATCCTCAAGTTGCCCCTTACCAGTCTTACAGAGGAGTTCAAGTGTGCCAAAACAGGACTGCAGTTGACATTGAATGAATCCAAAGATCCAGCGGTTAGGGAAAATGCACCAACATTGGTTTCAGGGCACAAGTGGACACCAGCAAGAGCAGTTGAAGAGGCAACAGCAGCTCTCAGACATGCTGACATTGTGGGGAATGTTCAGCAAGGTAGAGGAGGCCTTGGTCTTATGTGTAGTCGCCCTGCCTGGAGAAGTGCCACTGTGCCAACACGGAGGAAGATGGTGGTGGAGGAAGTACGGCGTCATGAGGAGGCCTTGAGATGGGCCAAGGCAGTCACCTTTGGCAAACAGGGTCGGTGGACTCGGTGGGAAGGCGTTGAAAGAAAGAAGTTGAGCTGGAGAGATGTATGGGCCATGGATGCAAGTAGCTTAAGCTTTGCCATCAGAGCTACCTACGATATCCTTCCGACCCCAACCAATCTCCAGCAGTGGTTTGGCGAATATCCATCATGCGCCCTTTGTGCTAAGCCAGCCTCCCTCCGACACATACTCACAGGTTGCAAAACCAGCCTCACTCAGGGGCGATATACTTGGCGCCACAACCAAGTTTTGAAGAGCCTTGCTTCCACACTGGAGGTAAAACGATCCAACATCAATGCACTACCACCACCAACATCTAAGACTTCATGGAGAACTACCTTGAAGGGGTCACAGTTGCCGGGCGCAACGTTAACCCGTCAGAGAGAAGTCAGCTGTATCCAGCACGTGACTGGAAGATGCTGGCAGATGTTGGCAAACAGCTGATTTTCCCCACCGAGATCGCCACTACGACTTTGAGGCCTGACCTCGTGCTCTGGCCCCCTTCCCACAAAAAGGCCTTCATTGTTGAGCTCACTGTACCCTGGGAGGAATCCATGGAGGAGGCATATGAGAAGAAATATTTGCGGTATTCCGAGCTGGCCGCGGAAGCTCAAAATCGTGGCTGGAATACTGAAGTCCGCCCTGTGGAGGTTGGGTGCAGAGGCTTCATGGGAACCTCTACCGCAAAACTGCTGAGGGACTTGGGAGTCAGGGGTCAGTGCCTGCGTACAGCCATCAAAGCCGCATCTGAAGCAGCCGAAAAGAGCAGCCGGTGGCTCTGGCTGAAGAGGAATGACCCCAATTGGGCCCCCAACTAGTGCATCAGGAGGTATGCGGTCAGGCAAAGCTGACTCAGGGAACCAGACGCCCCTGCCATGCATAGTTCCCTGATAGGTCTGCCAACAAGGTGACTTTTATGGCTAATTGGGCTTGGGTCGCAAGCTCAGGTCTGATCATCCTGTAGCTGGCCGCCTCTGGAGAGGGTCTATAGTGTTAAAGGCCGAAACACCCAATGACCCAGAGGAACACTACTGATGATGCGCACCCGTAAATTTTATCCGTCAGGTCTTCCATTCACGTTCCCTGTTCTAGTCATTTTAATGTGTTAAGTCATTTTATGCATTTGTGTTTCGCACAAGAGGTAGAACATCTCGCTCTGTGTTTTCTGGAATCCGATAGCTATTCTTGTTGCATGTAAGTAGTACATTTATATCAGCAGCATTTCACAATTGAAATAAAAATTAACTATGTTAAACCTTCACAGCTTAAACCAGCCTGCAATTTGTGGACCCTTTGGAGAAGTATAAATAAAGAAGAGGGAAGAAAATAAATAAAATAAAAATAGAAAAAAATAAAATAAAAATAGAAAAAAAACTTAAAGACAAATCCCTACTAAATGAAATAAACCAATGAAGATTGATCATTTTCAAAAAAGATACAAATAAAATGGGAAAAAAGGGCTCCTTTATACATGTGCATCTCAAATGAAGTAGGGAAAATAAGAGAAAATAATAAATTATAGGCTTAAATGAATGTACTATATGCTGCTGAAATTTTACAAACTTCTATCTAGACCGATATAAAAGCTAGCTATAAACATATGGTAGCAACAACTGTGATATAGATTGAGGTAGAAAGTATAACGTGTAATATGATTATACAGTCCAGGTCTTAAACTCGCTGTAACTCATAAACACACTTTGTTGATGAGACCGTTATGAAGAGTCTTTATACGCCTTGATGTAGTTATCTGCCTCGGCTACTGATTTGAGCCAAACGCGAGTGCCGTCCGTCTGTGTGATGCGAAGCCTGGCCGGGTAGAGTAGCGAGGGTTTGAATCCCATCTTGTACAGAGACACCATATCAGTCCGGTAAGCCCTCTGCTGATTCACTACCTCTGGAGAGTAGTCCTCGTAAACTCTAAACGCGTGCCTGTGGTATTGCAGCGTACCCCTCTTCTTAGCCTCCCGGATCAGCAGCTCTTTATTCTGGAAGCGATGAAAACAGAGCAGGATAGGTCGGGGCTTGTCCTTGTGTCCCGGCTTGGGAGCCAGGCTGCGATGAGCGCGGTCCAGCTCCGGTGGAGAGGCGAATACTTCCTCCCCAAGTACCTCTTTCAGCAACAAGGAGAAAAACTTGGTGGGTTGCAGGCCTTCTATCCATACTTGCCAACCTGGAGACCTCCGATTTCGGGAGGTGGGGGGTGGGGGGCGGGGGGCGTGGTCGGGGGTGGGGCGGGGGCGTGGTTGGGGGCGTGGTTAAGATATATATATATATATATATATATATATATATATATATAAATATATATATATATATATATATATATATATATATATATATAAATATATATATATATATATATATATATACATATATATATATATATATATATACATATATATTGTATTATATATATATATATATATATATATATATATATATTGTATTATATATATATATATATATATACATATATATATATATATATATATATATATATATATATATATATATATATATATATATATACATAATATATATATATATATATACATAAATGAAATAAATATTCGAATTTCAGTGTTCATTTATTTACACATATACACACACATAACACTCCTCTACTCATTGTTGAGTTAAGGGTTGAATTGTCCATCCTTGTTCTATTCTCTGTCACTATTTCAGAACACACACATTATACAAATATACATTATAAAATCAATAAGAAAACGGGAGCTCTAATTTGGGAGTCTGAATTAGGATCAGAAGTTCCTATATAAACATTGCGTACTCACGTCGCCATTTTGTATTGATTACTGCAGCTGTGCACTGGATTCATTCACAAATACAAACTACAACTCACAAACACTTTAGAGTTAGGCTCCACCATCAGAATGTGTACTTAAACTTATAAAGATCACATGGATATCATTCAGTGAGTTGATTCACCAAAACTAACCTGTTATACAGGAGGAAAAAGCACACAGGAGGTTTCAATTGTTCACAGACTGGTCGCTCTCATCAGAATGACAAGACACTTCCGGTCTGCAGGTGATAGCATTCAATTGGGAAGAAACGCCCTACTGCCCCCTACTGACCAATGTGAATACTGATAAATGTGTAATGACAGCTCCAAAAACGAATTCAAACCACAAAATAAACTAAATAAATCAACACAAAAATGTGACACATTATGGGTGGGTCACATATGCATGTACAACAGGCTGTCAACACGTCACTGGAGCTGGAGGGGGCGTGGCCTCCAGCTCCGCCTGAATTTCGGGAGATTTTCGGGAGACAATTTGTCCCGGGAGATTTTCGGGAGAGGCGCTGAATTTCGGGAGTCTCCCGGAAAATCCGGGAGGGTTGGCAAGTATGCTTCTATCCCTTCAGGTAAGCCAACTAGCCGGGCATTACTCCGCCTGCTCCTTCCATCCAGGTCGGTTAGCTTAGCCTTTAGCTTCTGGTTGTCGGCCTGTAGTATATCACAAATAGCCTCCACCTGCTCCAACCGCTGATGTAGGGATTCAGAATTTTCCTCCAGAGAGGTCAGTCTGTAGTTATGACTGTTGCCCGTCTCCTGAAGTCCGTCCAGCTTCTCGTTCACCTCGCTAAAGGATGTTTTGAGCTCCGTTAGCAAGGTTGATCTGTGGTCCGATAGTATAGCAATTAGCTCAGATTTGCTAACGGCTGCAGCATCTGCCTCTGCCTTCTCTTGCGATTTTGCGGATTTGGGAGGCATTGTCGGTCGCCAAGCGTGTTGTTATGCGTTGTTGTGGTAGAAAAAAAGTTACAAGCGGTTAAATGCTTGTGAAATACACGTTGGGTGCATGTTAAAAGGAAGAGTAAAGCGGGAGCTAGAGGCTAATACGTCTTCACGCCATGCGTCCTCAACCGGAAGTCGGGCTCTGTGTTTTTCTGTGTGGAGTTTGCATGTTGTCCCCACGACTGTGTGGGTTTCCTCCGGGTACTCCGGCTTCCTCCCACCTCCAAAGACATGCACCTGGGGATAGGTTGATTGGCAACACTAAATTGGCCCTAGTGTGTGAATGTGAGTGTGAATGTTGTCTGTCTATCTGTGTTGGCCCTGCGATGAGGTTGCGACTTGTCCAGGGTGAAACCCGCCTTCCGCCCGAGTGCAGCTGGGTAGGCTTCCGCGACCCTGACAGGGGCAAGCGGTAGAAAATGGATGGATGGATGGATGGATTTCAACGGTTATGCATTCTAAGATATTTTTTTTACCATTTTGTAGTTTGAGTTCTACATCACGTACACAGCTACTCCCCTCTGTTCTTGTTGGTTCTGTTGATATAATTTAGGCTATGTCTATACTAAGCCGGATAACCCCTTAAATTAATAATTATTTAGCCTAATCGTTTAAGGTCCCCCTCCTCGGACAATTTTTATGGGGTATGTGCGCCGTGTATTTCTTGAATCTCCGGCTCTTAGCTTTGTATGGACTCAATGATCGTTTACAAACTGAGTTCGGAGAGGAAGTGACGCCAGAAAGACCGCACCCCACACAGAAAGTGACGTCAGAAAGAACACGCCACAGCCAGCTTCATAATAAAGTGGTTTTGTAACTCGGAGCTAAACACTGGAAATATGAAGGCAAGTCATGCCCGTGTTTCTCCTTTCGTCTGTACAGACGCTTGTGGAAATCACACATGAATACCTTAAGACAAAGCGATTGCAGCTATTTGGGATACAACACTTCTCAGACGGCAAGAGAACTTTCGAATGTCCAGGTCAGCTGTGATTTTACTTACCGAAAAACTTTGTCCATTTGTCGAAGGAGGGTCAACGAGAATGTGGGCTCCCGTGAATGTGATAAAAAAAGGTAGCGTGTGCTTTGCATTACCTGGTCGTCAAGGGAAGACTACGGAAAACAGCGAAGGCTTTTGGACTGGCAAAGCAGACAGTATCAGTTATTGTCCGCCATGTATGTCGCGGACTCAACGTCTATCTAGGTCCAGATTATATAAAGTCACCAAAAACGAATGGACATTGAAGGTGAAGGCAAAAGAGTGAGGAGTGCCCTGACCAGATATCTAGATCCCTAGTTTGATTGATGTAAAATGTTCTTTGTCACATTGTGTACTTTCACGTGTCCAATAAAGATTTGATTAATTTATGATGGCTCAGGTGTGATTCATTACAATAGGGCCCCCAGCACACTAGATTCCAGTTAATGGAAATACCACAACACTGGATATTGTTCAGATAAGTAAAATTTAAGAACTTGCACACACAGCAACACTGGAGGTGACTATGATGTGCGCATTTTCCGCACATTTGTATTAGGTCGCGTTGCGCCGGCTGACGGAGGGGAGGAGGTGGTCTTAAATGACCATTGTGTGTGTGTGTGGACAAGGATAAGGTTAGGTGGGATTTACCCTGGATAACCTTAGTGTAGAAGGGGCCTTAGTTCATATCCCTCCAAGTGACAATCCATTCCTTTTTTTTCATCAATCATTGTTTCTGAGCTAGCAATAACTTTGAAGGGTTTGTTGAATTGTTCCAAAAAATGCTTCACGTTGCTGTAGTTTACATACAAACTTCTGCTGTTTAAATGAATAATCAACAGTTTGTTGTCTATTTTATGTTTCAGTTATATTGTTGTCTGTATAAAAACAACAATTGTTCCTGGTATGAAAGGAAAAAAAATCTGGATCTATTCCCTTTTTTAATTATAATTCCGGACCATTGTGATCTCTGCTGCTGAAAGTTTTTATTAACATACATTCCTGTTCAGCAATCTTTTGTGTTGCCCTATGAATGTCTATAAGTGTAAATGAATGTTCACCTGAGTAAAGATCTTCTTGTTTGGTCATCCCTTGGAGTGTTGGAATTTTGTAGTTGAATGTCGGAGTCTGTGTTCCGGCAGACTCCATTATCGTTGTTGTGGTTACTCTGGAAGTTTCAATATTCGTCCAGATCTTTGATGTCTTTGACAACTAGTACTCTTCTTCTGGACCCCATTCAGTTTGATGTAGATTTTGCAGTTGGCGCTCAAAGTTCCCTGAATTTTCCTCCGTTTAAAAATGTTGAATTTGAGAAAAAAACTATTCAAATCAGATATTTTGGTTTCCCCCACGGACAAAATATTGTTTAAAGATTATTCAATGATCCGAGGATGCTTAATTTAAGAGTTACAAGTTCAATACTGCTTGATTTCAGAAAAAAATACTTATTTCTATCTTAAAAGTCGTGCTAATTTCTAGAAATGCCAATTTAAATTTAGGATGTCTTATCAAGTAAAATTAACTGGTTGCATGGACAAATAAGTCTATTAGTTTTAGTAAGTTTTTAATAGTTTATAATACGTTTTTTCAAAAATCTAGTCTTTTTATCTTATATTTTGTCAGCTCATTTTTGCTGTGCAGGAAATGGAAGTTCTTGAGACACACGTCTCAGCCCTAGGTCAAGTCCCACTGTCCCAATATACCGGTAAGTATTTCACTACATAGCAGTTCCTAAACCAAAATACGACATTCAACCCGAGTGAAAATCATGAGGAGTCTTGCTATGACTTAAGACAATCATTCCATAAAAAGGAAGCGCTGAAGCTTTCCGATTTAGGATTACGATTCCCTAACGGCCAAAGAGTGTCATTAGAAGACGAGACATCCTTGACAGACATTCTGGGATTTACAGTACATTTGTCTGTCCTTCCCACGTTCCAGTAATAGGTTTCTTGATCGCACCCATTATTTCCTGAAGGTTCCTCTTAGTTAGATCCAGATGTTAGCAGCTCTCAACTGAGGTGAAACATTTGTCATCAGCATGCGACTACTCTTGTCACGGAAACAAATGGTATCAGGCATCACCTTTGGCCCGTTCTTCCTGTTACAGCAAAAACTCAAAGACCACTAGTCAATCCTCACCTGTCGGACACCTCTTCTTCATCCGGCACTTCCGCGTCTGGCTTTGTGACGGGCAGAGTGAGGGTCCAAGTCTTGCACTGCCCCACATCCTCATTTGTTGGCCCGACCGGAAGCCACAGGGGGCGCCGTCTCGCAGGCAGATGCTCCAGCGGCTCCACTCAGCCAGCGGATCCAGGGCGCAGTCTTCTGCGTGGAAATAACTTAGACTTAGACTTAGACAAACTTTAATGATCCACAAGGGAAATTGTTCCACACAGTAGCTCAGTTACAAAGGGTGGAAAGGATAAGGTTGGAAAGGATAATGCACACAAGGGCACAAAAAGAGGGCGAAAAAAAAAAGTATAAAGTAGACAAAAAATGTACCGTAGTAGCAATGCAAAATATAACATGCATGTAATATTAACATATTATAAAAACTGATATGTTATATTATTATATAAATAAAAATATGTCCTGTGCAATCTTGATCAGTGTTTTTCAACCTTTTTTGAGCCAAAGCACAATTTTTTTTATTGAAAAAAATCCGAAGGCACACCACTAGCAGAAAACATTAAAAAATTAAACTCAGCAGTTGATATTGACAGTAAAAAGTCGTTCTCGCAATTGTTGGATATGAATTCAAACCATAATCAAACATGCATCACTATAGCTCTTGTCTCCAAGTAGGTATACTGTCATGACCTGTCACATCACGCCGTGACTTATTTTGAGTTTTTTGGTGTTTTCCTGTGTGCAATGTTTTAGTTCTTGTCTTGCGCTACTATTTTGGTGGCTTTTTCTCTTTTTTGGGGGTATTTTCCTGTAGCAGTTTCATGTCTTCCTTTGAGTGATATTTCCCGCATCTACTTTGTTTTAGCAATCAAGAATATTTCAGTTGTTTTTATCCTTCTTTGTGGGGACATTGTTGATTGTCATTTCATGTTCAGATGTACATTGTGGATGCCGTCTGCTCCACAGTAAGTCTTTGCTGTCGTCCAGCATTCTGTTTTTGTTGACTTTGTAGCCAGTTCAGTTTTAGTTTTGTTCCGCATAGCCTTTCCTAAGCGTCAATGCCTTTTCTTAGGGGCACTCACCTTTTGTTTATTTTTGGTTTAAGCATTAGACACCTTTTTACCTGCAGGCTGCCTCCCGCTGTTCCCGACATCTACAAAGCAATTAGCCACCGGCTGCCACCTACTGATATGGAAGAGTATTACACGGTTACTCTGCCGAGCTCTAGACAGCACTGACACTCAACAACAACACATAATTTGCAGACTATAATTACTGGTTTGCAAAAAATATTTTTAACCCAAATAGGTGAAATTAGATAATCTCCCACGGCACACCAGTCTGTATCTAGTGTGCCGCGGCACAGTGGGAAAAAACACTGATCTAGATCACCGTTTCTCAACATTTATTAAGCCAAGGCACATATTTTACACGAATATGCACACAACTGATCTTGTTATAGTTTTTTTTGTATTTGTATTATCGTTGTATTATAGAAACAGGTGGATAGTTACTAGGGTTGTGAGCGATAATTCGATGCCACCAAATATCCACTTTGAAAAGCAAATGATTCGGCTGCGTTGGTAGCAGCCACAACAATCAAATAAAAGTCAGCTATGTATTTTTAGGTTAATCGAGTGTAGAAACGTCGACCGGTTACCGCCTGAGACTAGCAATCGGTTGACAGTTTGTCTTTAAAACAACCCCAGAGCCAGGAATGTCTGCACAATTATTGATGGGCCTGCTCTGTTAGCTTACCTTTATGAAGATACGAAAAGATGTAGATAGCAGTAGTGACGTCCACTTGTGTGTCTGAGGTGGGCGGGGCCGGGGGCGAGGTTAAGGGGGGAGGAGTATATTTATAGCTAGAATTCACTGAAATTCAAGTATTTCTTATATATATATAAAAAAAATAAAAAAAATAAATACTTGATTTTCAGTGAATTCTAGCTATATATATATATATATATATATATATATATATATATATATATATATATATATATATATATATATATATATATATATATATCTATATATATCTATATATATACATATAAATAAAATAAATACTTGAATTTCAGTGTTCATTTATTTACACATATAAACATTTAACACTCCTCTCTACTCATTGTTGTATTTGAAAGTGCAATGCTTTGCAGCCAGTAGCACAGCCTTTGAAGGAGCGTAGGTATGGGCAGTATAATATTCTGGGTTGGAGTCAATAACCAGGCGAGGTGACGAAGTTACGTCTCTTTACTTCATACTTCAGAACCGACTCCCACATTTGCCGTCAGGGTGCGCAATACAACGTAAACCGTTGGCCAACCAAAAAGTAACCACAGAACACTATACAGTAGTGTTTTGTGGTTACTTTTTGGTTGGCCAAGCGGACTTGACGACAGGCTGTCCTCACTCAGGTCCACACGGACCTGGAGGGGGGTGCCTTAAGTCTGGTTGGAAATCGGGAGAAATTCGGGAGAATGGTTGTCCCGGGAGATTTTCGGGAGAGGCAATGAAATTCGGGAGTCTCCCAGGAAATTCGGGAGGGTTGGCAAGTATGGCTTAAGCGTATTTCCAGGCGCTTGAAGTTAGGCATGTTTCTCTTATTCGTGTTCTTCTATGCAGCTTCCGAAAGCAGCGACACGGCGTAAAGAAGAGAGAAGTGCTCAAGTCTGTAATGAAGGCAGGTTCATTACTGATGAGGCGGACTTTGCAAATTTGTCTCTGTGAAAATGATAGTTTACCTAACACTTGCAAATGTCATGTAAAACCATGAAACAGACCTTAAATTTGACAAGGCCATATCAATCCAGGCAATGCTGGTCATGTGTACGTGTGTCGTCATGGTGGTGTAGTGTGTGTATGCACGCGCACCAGCCTTTTCTTCCGGCTCGATGTAACTCCGTAGATAAAACTTTGTTTCACTTGTTAATATAACCACACTGATGTCCCTGTATGAGACATGAACACATATGTATTTCTCTTTCAACCCTGAAGTTTCATGAGATTCTTCTTATTGTGAATCTGAACTGGGACTGGTTGTCGTCTCTCTCTGATGGTTTTAAATCAATCTTTGTGTAGTGTTTTGATTGATTGATTGAGACTTTTATTAGTAGGTTGCACAGTGAAGTACATATTCCGTGCAATTGACCACTAAATGGTAACACCCGAATAAGTTTTTCCACTTGTTTAAGTCGGGGTCCACTTAAATTGATTCATGATACAGATATATACTATCATATATACTATCATCATAATACAGTCATCACCTACTCAGTGGCCTAGTGGACCTACTCAGTGGCCTAGTGGTTAGAGTGTCCGTCCTGAGATCGGTAGGTTGTGAGTTCAAATCCCGGCCGAGTCATACCAAAGACTATAAAAATGGGACCCATTACCTCCCTGCTTGGCACTCAGCATCAAGGGTTGGAATTGGGGGTTAAATCACCAAAATGATTCCCGGGCGCGGCCACCGCTGCTGCCCACTGCTCCCCTCACCTCCCAGGGGGTGATCAAGGGTGATGGGTCAAATGCAGAGAATAATTTCGCCACACCTAGTGTGTGTGTGACAATCATTGGTACTTTAACTTTAACTTTAACACAAGATAATCACATTGAATTATTTTCATTATTTACAATCTGGGGTGTAGAGGGTGGTGGGGGGCTGCAGGCTGCACTATGATGGCAATATGTTCCAAGTAAACAACACCAACATTTAGAATGTTCCATTGAAAATATAGAACATCACACACGGCGCTCAAAAATCTATCAAAATGTTTTAGTATGACTTTGGTAAGCTATGAAGCCGCACCGCTTGAAGGATTGTCGGCGCATTAAACATACGAGTATTATTATGGTGTGTGTATAAAGTAAGACATATAATCTGGCGTTTTGTTTTACAATATTGTGCAAAAGCAACTTTTCTTACCTTCTGGTACCTGCTCATCTGTATTTGGGATCTGTATGGATCCTGAAAAATTGCGCGCGTTCGCGCCGACGCCATAGTCAATAAGCTTCTTCTTTTTCCTCTATCTTCTTGTTAAGTGACATTCATCCTCCGCTGTTGCCATTTCTAATATAAAGTAGTGTAAAGTTCTTACTTATATCTGTCAGTAAATTCGCCATGAAAGCGCTAAAACATACCGGTGTAGTGAGTTCACATTATCCACCCAAGGAACTTTAGTTATAAGAGTTCCGGTCGGACGGTTTTTCACGGGACACATTTCCGGTGTTGTTGTTTCCGGATGAGGAGATGCTGCTCCGTTATTGATTTAAGTAAAGTCTGAATGTCATTAAAACAGTTAGCTCCATCTTTTGACACTTCTTCCACCCCCGTCCTTGCACGCAACACCGCTACAACAAAGATGACGGGGTGAAGACGCTGCCGAAGGTGAGCCACGTAAATAAGACCGCCCACAAAACGGTGCATCCGGAAGCGACTGTCAGAAAGTGGCTTGAAGACGATCTGTAAAACATAATCTATGCAACATTTTGACCAAAGAACCAACATTATGTGTTATGTAGACCACAAGGAAGTATTTTACATTTAGAAAAAAATGATAATAATATGACTCCTTTAATGCACCCTATAATCCGGTGCGCCTAATACATGAAAAAAGATCAAAAATAGACCATTCATCTGCAGTGCGTCTTATAATCCAGTGTGCCCTATGGTCCGGAAAATACGGTAACTGTATATCATTGTAAAACACAGAACTTCTAGTATCGGAAACGTTTTTTGTTTTGTTTGCGCAAATGGTTTAAGACTTATCAGCTCAATATTAAAGGGTTTTAAAAACAAATCATTTGAAAACATTGGAGCGCATATGACCTATAAGCCGAAGTTTGCCCTTACATAATATAAATTAAAAAACAACAGTATTTTTAATGGACTGACTCACCGATTGTAGCCCATGGTTCACTCTGAGCGTGGTGTTCCTCTCCGAGACACTGATTGTGTTGTGCAGAGGTTACCTCAGGGAAGCGGTTCAAACATCGGCCTTTGCAGAGCTGGAAACCCGGCTTACACTTGATGCAAAAGTCCCTGCTGAAGCACTGCTCACAGTCCATTGAGCGGCACTCTGACAACAATCAACACAACAAAGTGTGCTAGAGTGTAGTTAACACCTTTACCTTGAACATGATGAAGAACTGCGGCGCTTATGATCAGCTTACTTAAGCAGCGGTTAATGTCCCGCCCCCTCTGGCCAAAGTATCCGAAAGGACAGGCGTGGAGACACGTTCCGTGGTGAGACATGCCGTCCCGCTGCAGAAAGAGGAAGACGTGCTCTCTGCAGCGCGTGCAGCCGTTGTCGTGGGAACACTCCCGACAATTTCGACAACCTTGTGATCTTCCTTGGTGAGCTGCTGAGGAAAAGGACGCTCAGTTAACGTTCAATGTGAAGGACATGAAAGAAGACCGCACGGTCCAATATGAAACAATGACATGAATGCACATGCTAAGTAAGTGACGACATCTAAAATGAAGATTCTAAAGGGGAATACACGATTAAATCAATGTTGATATTCCTTCCCATCCACCATCTGTTTTCTTTCCAATAACTCCCTGGCCACAGTGCGGTTTTTAGCATGTATTTGTCATATTTTCAGCTACAACCAATGAGTGTTTTGTGTCGGGTTGGGACGATTCGTCAACTTAGTCGACGTCATTGATGACGTAAATACGTCGACGTCATGTACCTTGCGTGCCTATTTCTGTGGAAAGGTTTTGTGATAAGTTAAAGATAAGGTTGTGAATCCTCATTTGTCCAAAAATAGTCGTCTTTGTTTGTTACCAAGTCTGCCATGATTAGAACACACTCGCGTGTTTGCATCCGGTTGTGCGTTGCTATGGAAACGGAAATAAATGCGCTGGAGAATGAGTTCCGCCAATGATTAATTAAAATGACTAAAATACGGTAAATTTTGTACATATTACATATTGTTATGAACGTGTCTGTTACTGCATTATATACTTGCAGTATGTATATAAAATGTTGATGGAGGGTTTTAAAAGGCTTTGAAGGGTACAACGGTGACTCCCGTTAGTCGCATCTTCCAATCATTTTTTTTCTCATGTCTATAATCCAACACAAAAAAGACATGTGTGTTCTTGTCTTCGTAGTGATTGTAAACAATAGGCAAAATTCCCCAAAAATGTCTAGTTCCCCTTCAAGCAGGAACTATTTCTATTTAAGACAAAAAAACATTATTTTATTCTGTAATTTAGTAATTTTGCACAAAAACATATTGAACAGGATGGCGGAGGAAATAAAGTAATTTTCATTTGTATCCCGACAAAACAACATGCATTTAAAGTTTCGACATAAGAAAATTGTTGATGTATTTTTGGGGAATTCATTCGAAAAATACCAATACACTAAAAACTATTTTTTACAGAAAGAAATTCAATCTACAGATTAACCGATAAATTGAAAATAATAATCGATAGATTCATCGATTCAAGAAATAATCGTTTGATGCAGTCCTAGTTTTGTGTCCTTCTTTTGCAGTTTTTCTTAACCTGGGTTCGATCGAACCCTAGGGGTTCGGTGAGTCGGGTCAGGGGTTCGGTGGAGGTCAAGACACACCCGACTCATCGTGTAAATAAAAACTTCTCCCTATCGGCGTATTACGGATACGGCAACAGCAGAAGTCAGACTGATTTGCAGGTGTGTAATTTGTTGTGAGTTTATGCACTGTGTTGGTTTTGTTGTTTGAACAAGTTGATGTTCATGCACGGTTCATTTTGTGCACTAGTAAAAAAACATGGTAACACTTTAGTATGGGGAACATATTCACCATTAATTAGTTGCTTATTAACATGCAAATTAGTAACATATTGGCTCTTAACTAGTCATTATTAAGTACTTATTAATGCCTTATTCGGCAAGGCCTTATTATAAGCCTAACCCTCTAACCCTGGCCCAAACCCTCTAACCCTAACCCTAACCCTAACCAAATAACTCTAAATTAAGTGTTTGTTACTTAGAATATGTTCCCCTAGTGTCCAAAAAACTCTAAATTAAGTGTTTGTTACTTAGAATATGTTCCCCATACTAAAGTGTTACCAAAAACATATAAATTTGTCTTGAATTTGAAAAAAAACAACATTGTATTATTCACTAAAGATGCTGTCCACAAGGTTGCGGAGTGTGTTTATAGGAATTTCAAAAGCGCATTGGTGAGGTCACACACTGATGTTGGTTGAGAAGGCTCTCTGTTCTAATTCATCCCAAAGGTTTTTCTATCGGGTTCAGGTCAGGTCTCTGTGCAGGTCAGTCAAGCTTAGCCACACCAGACTCTGTCATCCATGTCTTTATGGACCTTGCTTTGTGCACTGGTGCCCAGTCATGTTGGAAGAGGAAGGGGACCGCTGTTCCCACTGGGTTGGGAGCATGGAATTGTCCAAAATGTCCAAAACAACCCCACACCATAATTCCTCCTCCACTAAATTTCACACTTGGCACAATGCAGTCCGAAATGTACCGTTCTCCTGGCAACCTCCAAACCCAGACTCGTCCATTAGATTGCCAGATGGAAAAGCGTGATTCATCACTCCAGAGAACACGTCTCCAGTGCTCTAGAGTCCAGTGGCGAAGTGCTTTACACCACTGCATCTGATGCTTTGCATTGGATTTGGTGATGTATGGCTTAGATGCAGCTTCTCGGCCACAGAAACCCATTCCATGAAGCTCTCTGCGTACTGTACGTGGGCTAATTGGAAGGTCACATGAAGTTTGGAGCTCTGTAGCAACTGATTGTGCAGAAAGTCAGAAAGGCATCCAATGACAGTTCCACGCTGGAAATCACTCAGTTCCTGAGAGTGGCCCATTCTTTCACAAATGTTTGTAGAAACATTGGATCATTTGGATGGGTGGCCAAATACTTTTGCAATATAGTGTTGTGGAAGGGGCGTGGTCCACGCGTCACCTGCAAGCAGGGCATGTGCAGAAGCCGGCTGTGAAGCAGATGACAGGTGAGTGGATACCTCAGCTGGCAGAGTTAATTAAGTAAATTATTCAAACGACCCGCCCAGACTTTGACTAAGCCACCGCCCTATGACGTGAGACCGGAATCGTCTCTATACCCACTTTTGACAGTCACAAGAGGAGCACTGGTGCTCAAATCAGAGAGGAAGCTCTCTGGCCCGCCCCCTACTCCTGTGACAAGCGAGGACGGTACTCCCACGCCCCCTCTAAGATTGATCCTACCTCCGAAACTTAAAATGTCTCCATCGGCCCAAATTCTTGACTCCTCCCTTTACACGTCTGACCATTTTCCTCCGGCAGATGGCAACCTTGCACGTGCACACCAGACATTTTTGACACATGACATACATTCATGTAACACACGCTATGGAACACAGGAAGGCCACACATACCCACTAATTCCTGATAATGGGGGAAGATTTCAATATAAGCTTTTTGCCGTTGCAGACAAGCAAGCCATTGTTGACAAACTCCCACCTTTACCTGAAGGAAGGAGCCTTTGGCTAAACACTTTAGACAAAGCTGACCCTGATGTACACGGTGCCGAAAGCAACACATGGGAGGGACATCTTATTCATTATATGCAAAATTGGACAGAGCAGGATGATGACAACAAGGCTTGTGGTAGAGTAACAAGGAAACAACTACTTAATTTACAGACCGCTGAAGATAAAAAGTCAAAAGAACCAAAAGGTCAAAAATCAGCTAAAGTATATTCAGCAGTGGGTGACCTTGCTTTTGAGCTCCAGCAGGTGGAGGAAAGAATCCTCAACAGAAGTGAGACCAGACGGTTGGACTCGGGTGGTGGACGACACGGTGCTTCAATGTCAGTCCGGGGTGGAAACTGTCTCATCTGTGACCAGCCTGGTCACTGGAGTCGAGACTGTCCGAACATTTCCGAACAGGAAAGGTTCCGTTATGCCGCCAGACGAACACGAAGGCATGGCAGAGGGCGCCCACAGCAGGAACCCCAACAGGAAATACAGACAGGCCCCCTGCTGGACATAAGTGTCAACGGACAATGTTATCAGTTCGAGATTGACACTGGTGCCACCCACTCATTTCTGAATGCGGAGGTACCAAAGAAACTGTGTGCTTCCTTTTTGAAGGTCGAAGGCTTCGCTGGGGTTACAAGAATGTTACCTGTCACCAAACCACTTCCGGTTCAGATTGCTGGACACACACTGAAGCACCCCTTCGTGGTCGACCTGCACACACCTTGCCTGCTTGGTAATGACCTGCGTCACAAACTGTACCCTGACATTTAATATCGCACAGAAGGAACTGTTCTATCAGTGAAAACCCTGGCTGACTGAGCTGTTTCCGTGTGTACCGCCACCCGACCCGCCACATGTTATGATCACCAGTTAGACACTCATGCCAGGAGGCCTTTGACTCCTTATATATATGTTGGAACTCAAGGTGTGGCTGCTCATGTTGACCTATCTTTGCAACAACTAGCATGGTATAAGATGGACACAAATGCTGTCCCACATTGTTCCCTTGCTCTCTGTCTCGCCTACGAAACCAAAGACTTAGGTCCAATGATAAAACACGGCGTAGCTGCTGCTGATTGAACCGACACACAAATACCACATTTTCAACTATTTCAGTTGTCTGTTAAACACATAGCTATGGGCTGCACTTTGGACACCCCGGCTGTAGGCTAGGAGGAGCTAGCAGCTACACAACAGCTGAGCTAAAACGACACATTACAATTAAGCATATCAAATAATTATAATTGCTTATTACATACACAAAGTTGCCATGACAGAAGTCCGATAGAAAGTATTCAGTAACAATCGTGTCCGCATCATTCAACTTTCTACAACATGAGCTTGACTTAATGAATTATTGGGGGCACCAGGTGTGGTAAAATATGAAATTCCTATTGCAAAAGCATCCGCCATAAGGTTAGTGTTTTTCTAGTATTTGTGTCAATATAAATATAAGCATATTTTGTGGCTTTCACCATATTGAATAAGTTGCATAAAATATAGGGTTGATATCGCTAAGGGGTCACCTACCCTAACGCCACCCTCCAGTGGTCCACAGAGGCTGAAAAGACTTTCATTGACCTCAAACATGACCTGTCCTCCGCCTCTACTCTTGCTGTACTTGACTATCAGCTGCCCTTTTTTCTTGGATGCTTCTGAAAGTGATAGTACTACAAACACAGTCCCTTTTTCAGAAACAGAAGGGGGAGGAGGTGAGGGTGGATTCAGACTCCTTACAACAAAATCGACAATCATCCGACTCTGACACATTCCATAGTTTAAACATTTTTCCCGTGGGTAAGAAGTTATAAATAATTTTAATTTGAAAATAACGATTTTGCACATCGATAGTAGTTTTGTAAATTAATTTGGTATGTGGAGGAGCTGAGGGTGGATCGTGTCGAGTTTTTGATTACACTGACATGATCAATCCGGTACAAGGGAAAAGGTACTTGCTGACTTGCGTTGACAATTACAGTGGTTGGCCGGAAGCAACCCCAACCTCAAAAGAGGATACAAAATCAGTAGTTAAATGGCTTGTTAATGACCTAATTCCCCGACATGGTTTTCCCAAAAAGATTAGGTCAGACAACTGTACCCATTTCAAAAATACTCACTTACCCTTGGTCGAAAAGGCTTTCGGACTAGAACACAGGTTCGGTTTGGGGTACCATCCTCAGTCCCAAGGTAAGATCGAGAGAATGAACCAAAACATCAAGACACAATTGGCTAAAATCTGTGCACAGACCAAATTGAAGTGGATTGACGCGTTACCATTGGCTTTAATGACCATCCGAATGTCCATGAACAAAACTGTTTTTTCACCCTATGAACTGCATACAGGTCAGCCCTTACCAGGACCAGCAGCCCTCCTGGAAGGAGGAATCAGTGTAAAACCAAAATGGTACTTTAATCAAATTCAGAATTTGTGTAATAATTTCTCTGCACAGATTCGTGGGCAACAATCCACCACTCCAGGAACCCTTCCTCCCTTTGAGTGGGTCAAGATCAAGGTCATCAAACGCAAGTGGACGGAGCCCAGGTGAACTGGTCCCTTCAAGGTCGTGGAACGGACGTCCCACGCCCTTCGACTGGCTGGTAAAAGGGACACCTGGTACCACCTCTCCCTCTGCACTCCTGCTGAAGAACCTGACAGATCTCCAGAAGATGTCATTGCCGACATCGCCACATCATCTGCCCCACTCGACCCCCTAGCAGCGCCTTTTGAGCCTGCGGCATCTAAAGAAGAACGGGAGCAGGCAGAAGACTCACTTTTAGCCACTGAAGGGGGTGATGTGCTGGTAACCTCTCCCCCCAGGTCATAGAAGAGTGAGGCTGTAGTTACTCGCTGCACATAGTCTCACAGCCCAGAAGACGACGCCGAGAGAGATCTCCCTCCGTTGAGCTGCCGTCTACTGTCGTGTAGATCTACTAGACCTGCTCAACTGCTGTATTGTATATCCTTACTTGAGACCAACCTATGTACTCGATGTTACCCAATTTCTCTTGCTTGTTTTCAGCATAACTATTTGTGTCGTTACAATAAGTGAAAAGTTTGATGTTGATCCCTGTTTCATTACCTAAATTACCCTGATTTTGATAGACGAAAGGCAGGATGTTACACCTAGTAGTATTCCCTGACGGACTGGTGCTTGGGCTTGTTCTACTGTCCTTGTGCCTCAGTACCTCCTTCCCGACGGCAGTGGCTGACAAGTGTCTTAGAACATATGGCGGACTTGAAAAAGACTGGGTAAAGGGGGACAGCAAGACTTATTTTTTTGACCTGTGCAGTGTGATTGATTGCGGGGGACATAATAGCTATTACCGTGGTAGTAACCTCTATCTTTGTTACGAGTCAGCCCTGAACCATTGGTGTCGCAAGCAGACAACATACTCTGGTAGGTGGTGCCCCTTGTGGACGCAAGTAACCCACTACACAGGCCCCTATTATCCCAGAACCAAATTCAAAGTTATTCTGACAGGGATGACCTTTCAGAGGAATTTTGATCATTCCCAGAACCCCCTCGCCTTTACAATTCCCAACATGGGTGTCATACCTAGTCCCTTTTATGTTGTTTTGGGGGTTGACCAGACTGGTACAGACCCTAAAGGGATTATTAAAATGAATGTCCTTGAGAGGGCGTTAACTACCTCCACACCCTCTGTAGCACCTAAAGTGCCACTCCACCTCGGTGACGTTTCAAAGGCTCTCACATATGTGTATACTAATGACATCACCACCGAAGACCTCGTAACTTTGACCTTAGGAGCGGGTGCAGGCAACCTGTGGCTCAGGTGGATGACTAGCATGGCCAAGAGCCAAGACTTGGGTGACTGTGTTGCTTGTTCCGCTGGACGTCCCTTTCCCCACACTTACCCCGCCCTCCAAGCCCTGTCTAAGGAACTTACTGAAGTTTCCGGTGTCTCTGACCCCTTTAAAGATTGGCTCCAAAACAACTTTGGCAAGTGGTCTGACCTAATTAAGTCTGCCCTGGTCTCCGTTGGAGTTTTCTTGGCCATCATAGCCTCATGCGGTTGCTTTATCGCCTCTTGTGCTAGGTCTCTATGCACCCGCATCATTGTTAGAGCTGTCGAAGGTCAACCCCACCGTGTTTCTGGGTTTGCTATGTCTCTGAAGGGGGTCAAGCAAAGTGGTGACTTTCGAGAATTGCTAGTTTCCTTCCCTGACCATGACTACATTGACGTGGACTCCCTCCATCTATCTCCCATGTAACTATGCTTTTATTTTATTGCTAGCTTGCTCAAAAAACAAAAACAGCACCTACTTTAATGTGGGGCGTGCTTTAGAAGTGTTGTACTAGTGATAGAGATCTTTTGTAGAAGATCTGAAGGGGGATTGACAGAGATATATATATACATATTTAAGAGTTATTTCTTTCTATAGTCATATTTGAAATAGCTAGTGTTTTCAATTTGTACTCTTTCTATTTTTTCTCCATCTCGTGTCCGATGGTACACTGTGAGTTACCTTGAGCTTGGGAATGTGAGGAGTAGACGTACTCCTTTTCTTTAACTCATCCTGTATCATGCTAAGTAGAACAATGGACTTGTGTATTCGCTCTGAAGGGTGGAGGCTATTGGCATATTGAAGAAGAGAGCGCTTCCGTAAATGTTTTAGATCAACTTGGCGACGCGATTGAATGTGTTGTTTCTAGGTTGGTCTCTCCAAAGCTTTGGAAATCAATTGCAAAATACCAATTCTGTAGGAGTCATCGCTTATATTCAGCATATATGTCATTACAAAGAACTTGGGATTGACCAGTAACTTAAATTTCCTTGGAGGAACATCGGGTACAAAACGCAACACTCTCCACACACACACACACACACACACACACACACACACACACACACACACACACACACACACACACACACACACACACACACACACACACACACACACACACCTACAATGCAGATGTAAAGTCTGCGTCAGATATCAAGTTGATGAAGTGCAAACTAATGTTTCCAGATGATCTACTATTTTTGGATTGGACATCTGACTCTCAGACCAGAACAAAGGTCCCCTGGTGGCTTACTCAGAGAATGATGCATAGAGCGTAAGAAAGTTCAGTCAACTATGATCATCTGTATAACATTAGTCACATAAGTTTATATTGCATCTATATTTCCTTGGGTTTTAATCTTTTTACTCTTTTATTACAATGAAAAATGCAAGACGATTCTATTCTATTCTAGTTTGTTCACTTTGAAGTGCAAACTTCTGTGGTGCCGACTTTCCCACATAAACTTATCACATCATTTCCTAAAAATGGTGACGTTGTCCTGTTTAAAACACAGCATTTGATCCCAAATGGGCATCACTAGAGCTCTTAAACGTCAAGATTACTGCGATGTACGACTCTTCGGAGCTGATCTGCTAAAGGTTTGCATGTACCGGTACTAAAACATGTGCAAATTTGATAGCACACGCAGAGCTTATCTACTAAACTTGTGAGCAGAGGATTGCGCCTCAGAAGTGAGTAGAATAAGAAGCACAATCCATTTAGCGTGTCTGTCATCATGAATATGCAAAATACAGTATATGTTGATCATCAGAACGCCCAAAATACTGGGTAGAGAAGGCGCAAATATCATCATTCCGCACGCGCAATGTGATTTGTCAAGGCTGACACTGTTCTGCAGGCGCTATTTAACATCTTGATTTGGTACGTCTACAAAGGACATACAATTTGACACAGTGGCTCTGAGAAAATAGGGGATTGTGCTGCAAGGAAAGACGATGAACAGAGAATCCCCCGTCCTACGTGTGTTTGTCAACTTATTTGGACTCTTAAAAATTAAAAATATTAGACGAATCGTATATTCAGCATAATAATTTTATAATTTAATAGCTGCTGAATGAATTAAAGGGGAACTGCACTTTTTTAAATTTAATTTTGCCTATCGTTTTTTTTTAATGCATTCTAAATATTAAATATTTATAAATTAAAGTCCCCTTACAGCAGAGCCAATGGGAGCTCTACTATTTCGCCCATAAAATCCAAGCATTCAAAAACCACCAACAATATTCCATTTACATTTTGTCACTTGAATATTAACCAAGTATTAGTGATATTGTTATTATAAGCGCTAACAAAGACAAACTATTTATAGCGGCACCGTGATCAGAATCTTGTGTCCCTATGTTTACATCATCAAGTTGTCTGCTGCTTCCTCGCATCCTAAATCATGCATCTCACCTGCACAGAAGATGTCTGAGGGCGTATTCCGAGAAATTGGTACACTTTGACAGCCATTTAGGACCCGAAACTGGCGAGGACGACACGAAAAGACGCTTGGTTCCCCCCGCGCCCCCTCCCAATTTCTTTGCAAGGATTATTAGTCGACATCCTAATGACAGCAGACCTTGCACAGTAAGTGATGTTTTATTACGTTTGTTGGCTCTCATGAAGTCTGCAGTGAGTAGTAATCAGTGATGAAGAAAAAAAAAGCAAACGTTGTGATGTTTAAAATACGTAAATATTTATTGTTATTATAAATGTGCCTGTTACTACATTACATATATACTTACACCATGTATATAAAACCTCAATGGAGGTGTTTGAAGGGTTTTTTAAGGGCTTTATATGCGGAATAGAACGGCTCCCATAGGCTCCATTGTAATTAATATTGTATTTAATATTTAGAATGCAAAAAAATAACATCCATCTTCATGTCTTTCATAATGATTCTGAACAAAAAATATTTCAATATGCATTTCTTGCATTTGGGTCATTCCAGACACATGAACGTGCTGTGGTGTCGTGCGCCTCCCTGCCAAGCGTAATGTGCTAAAAATAGTTTCTGTTGTCTTGATTGATATTCTGCATTGCAGAAAAGGTGTTACATTATTATAGATGTATGTTGCTAGTTCAACACCATCGCACACAAGTTGGAGAGCCTAATAACATGCACGTTGAGTGCTTCCATGAGTGTTTCCATGGGCACAATCCTCATTTAAATAGGGCGGTCTGCACCACTTTTCAATTGCACACGCAGTCTTATACGCCTATTAATAGTACACACAATTTTATAGTTTGCGCACACTATTTAGCGCCTGGTATTTGGATCTAAAGTAGCGTACACACATGAAGAAAATCGGGCTGTTTTTGTCCCGATTTTCACAATTCACTCACTCAATCACAATTCATTTGTATAGCCCTTAATCACAAATGCCTCAAAGGGCTTCGATTACACCCCTTCCCACCAAAGACAGCAAACATTCATTATTTTATGTCTTATAAGATTGTCTGATAAGATGACCATAAAAATATAACACATATACTATTGTCTTCATGTCTGTGCAGAACGCCGACACTTGACTCATCGCTCCGTGAATTGTGATTTGTTACAGAAAGTAACCAATCAGGGAGATAAAGCATTTTAGTGACTTTATTGAGAACTTGTTCACATGCAGCCCGCTCCTGAGATGATAAAGTTTGTGTTTACACTGTCTCCATGACTTTTTCCATTTTTTTTTTTGTTTGGAATTTCTCCTTTCAAAAATAGGCCTCGATCATCATCATTCCCCCCTCTCCTATGTCATGTGTTGCTGTCGCTTTTGGAGCAGAAGTCGTGACCCCAAAATGCAGGAGTCAGCAGGCAGCGTGCAGGTAGAATTGTATTTAATGTCCAAATGTTCAAAAACACAAACAGAGTGCAGCAGGGAAATGCACCAAAAAGCACATGGAAATTGTGCATGAAAAAAAATCAAATGAAGTGCAGCAATAGAGTGCACAGAATAGCACAGGGCACAATGAAAAAGGTAAGCTTAACGGAGAATGTAAACAAAAGAAAATACAGAATTAGAATTACAAATATTACTGACCATGTACATAACTTCAGCAATCTCCAACAAACTCAAACAATGATCCACACTGAAGTGAAACTGGCATAAATAGTGCCCAGGTGATGATCAGCAACAGGTGAAACAAATAATCACTAATAACCCCCAGGTGAAAAAGACAGCGCTTAGCAGCAGGGGTGAAGGCAGTGCAGGAATGACACAAACAAAACAGTACGTGGAAACATAATAAGAGCGCAAGACAGAAAGTGAGCCAAAAAAACAAAACAATCTTGCGTAACAGGTCTTAAAAGTACCTCGCCCTTGCTTAAGGGACGGATTCTAGACATCCTAGAAACCCCCAAAATGAACAAGTCCAAAGTCATGCCACTGCAGCTGGCGAGGAAGAGTACGGCTGGCCCACGATTGCTGTCCTAGCGGCCGAGGAAATCCGTGCTCAGGTCTTAAGTGCCGCTGCTGCAGAGGCGACCATGCACTGGCCACATCCATAGCCGACGAGGAGGTAGGCGTAAGCTAGAGCACAACCTCAGCAGCCTTTGTGGTCCACACCTAAGTTCTTGGTTTGGCTGCGGATGGCGCAGGGGGATGTCCATGAACTGTCCACATACGCGGCCAAAAAGAAGGAGTGTTGTTGCCGGACGGGCGCCTCCGCAACAAGCGAGGAAGGTGAACGCCTGATGAACGCTTCCGCGGCAGGTGAGCTGAAGGTCACGCAGGCTGCAAGGCTGGAAACAGAGCTGACAGATTCAGACCCACTGGAGGGGCTGGTAGCATCGGACCCACTGGAAATGACACTGGCAGCAGCGTCAGACCCACTGAAGACAAGATTGGCAGCGTCTGCCGAGCCACTGCAATAGGAGCTGGCAGCGCACCCTCAAGAAGTGGATCCTCTGTCTCAAGCGCCACTAACACCTTCCGGTAGCGAGCTGAACTTCTTTGCGGGGTCGCTTGTTGGTTGATGAGCTGGAACAGGAAGTGGGGCAGAATATGGAGCCAATGGTGCCCCGGCTGGTGAAGAGGCACACAACTCTTTTGGATATAACTAATAATGCAGCTGTTGATTATTTTAGTTATCAAGTATTCTATCGAGGCAGCATAGTAGGACAGTGGTTAGTTCTCGTGCCTCAGAGCGAGTTCCCGGCCTCGGGAACTTTCTGTGTGGAGTTTGCCTGTTCTCTCCGGGTTCTTCGGCTTCCTCCCACCTCCAAAGACATGCACCTGGGGATAGGTTGATTGGCAAAAGAGTGTGTGACTGTGAGCGTGAATGTTGTCTGTCTATCTGTGTTGGCCCTGTGATGAGATGGTGACTTGTCCAGGGTGTACCCCACCTTCCGCCCGAGTGCAGCTGGGATAGGCTGCAGCTCACCTGCAACCCTAAGAGGGATAAGCGGTAGAAAGTGGATGGTTGGATGGATGGAGTACTCTATTGATTAGTTTGTTTGATTAATTGAGTAATCAGATACAACTCACTTTACAGCCTCAATGCATATTTTAGGGGAAATAGTTGAAATGAACTAAAAAAGTTATGCTTGCCATAACCTTCATTCTTTCTTTAACAAATGCAAATCATCATTATTGAAATTACACCTTTAACATGTGTACATTAATGATTTTTATTTGTTTTTAATTCTCCGCTGTTTGCCAGCACACACATAGCAGCACACACAGACTGATGCTCTCATGTGTGCTGTTTTTCAGCGGCCGTGCGTATTTAAAGATCCGGATTTGATCAATTCTTATTAGTTACACTCATTAAACAATTATTCAAAGCATCCATTCATCCATTTTCTACCGCCTGTCCCTTTCGGGGTCGCGGGGGGTGCTGGAGCCTATCCCAGCTGCACTCGGGCGGAAGGCGGGGTACACCCTGGACCATACTTGCCAACCCTCCCGGATTTTCCAGGAGACTCCCGAAATTCAGCGCCTCTCACGAAAACCTCCCGGGACAAATTTTCTCCCGAAAATCTCCCAAAATTCAGGCGGAGCTGGAGGCCATGCCCCCTCCAGCTCCATGCGGACCTGAGTCCGCTTTCCCACGATATAAACAGTGTGCCTGCCCAATCACATTATAACTGTAGAATGATCGAGGGCGAGTTCTTGGTTTCTTATGTGGGTTTATTGTTAGGCAGTTTCATTAACGTCCTCCCAGCGCGGTAACAACACACAACAACAGCAGTCATGTTTTTGTCTACCGTAAATCAGTTTGTCTGCCGTAGACAGCAATGTTGTGACACTCTTAAACAGGGCAATACTGCCATCTATAACATCAGTAACATGTACGGCTTTTAGAGAGTGCAGTGCACAACTGCGCACACAACAAGGAGACGGAGCAGAAGAACGAGGAAGATACAGCCACGGCGATGCCGACGACGAGTAAGATGAAGAAATACGCTTTGTTGCACCTTTCCTGCCTGAGTCCGGCGATTAGTTGCAAATCTTGCTTTATTGATTGCTTGCACACAGCCAATCCAACACAAAACAAACTAGTCCCCGCCCGCACTCACGCTACCGCTCCCTCTCTTCTCTCGCCCACACACTCACTGATGTCACTCACCTCACATGCTCACCTATTAAAGGGCCACACACACACATACGCTACTCTCATAACAGCTTGTAAGTTCCAAGCCGCAGCTGCGATTGGACCTGGATAGCCTCCGGGAAGAAGTAGTGGACTACCAAGTGCTTGGCACTGAAGATCTTCCTCAGGAAGCAAAGATTGACCGGTTTTGGGCCATGCTAGGGAGAGATGGAAGATTCCAGTCTCTAATGCAATTGATGAAAGCACTTTTGTGCGTGCCACACATCAATGCATCATCAGAGAGGGTGTTCAGCATGGTTAGAAAAATAGTGACAAAGAATAGAACAAGGATGGACAATTCAACCCTTAACTCAACAATGAGTAGATAGATGAGTGTTATGTGTGTGTATATGTGTAAATAAATGAACACTGAAATTCAAGTATTTATTTTATTTATATATACATATATATAATAAAATAAATATATATATATATATATACAGTGCCGTTAGTTTCGGCGGTAACTAGTAATCTAACGCGTTATTTTTTATATTCAGTAACTCAGTTACCGTTACTACATGATGCGTTACTGCGTTATTTTACGTTACTTTTTATGTAGTATAAAGTGTGTTTTATCGGAGCGCTGCTGTGTCATCGTTCTGATTCTTCTTGTGTCACAAGCCGGAGAAGAGAGAGAGACATGCGCTCTGTGTGGGTGTGTGTGAGTGTGGGTGTGAGTGTGGGGAGGGAAGAGAGGGGGGTGGGGGCGTGTCTGATCATGGCGGAGCCAGAAGTCCAGTTTGCTAACATGGAGATATTTTCACTACTTTTCTTTTGTCGAGCACAAAGAAAAGAACATTTTAGTTAAATGTAAATCGTGCTTTGGATCAAAGATCCCATCTACTGCCCAAAACAGCAATTCAAATCTGCTGAAACAAGCTACATAAGTAACATGCTTCGACGAAGCTAGTAAAGAGAGATAGAGACTCAGATGCCACTTCACCTCCACCACTTAAGGATTAAGTCTGCCTCTGCTCATCATTCACCACTGAAGGTACACACACTCTGTCAATCAATGTTCCCTCTAATTGTTCATGTGTGTGAGCAAACGCAAAAACTCCCTGAGCATTGAGTGGAGCCCATGTGAGAAACTTTAGACGTGCACACTGTGGCTACACCAGCAGCACACCTGTCCCAAACCTGACTAAATAACAAGTTCAATCTCCATCCATCCATCCATTTTCTACCGCTTGTCCCTTTCGGGGTCGCTGGAGCCTATCTCAGCTGCATTCGGGCGGAAGGCAGGGTACACCCTGGACAAGTCCCCACCTCATCACAGGGCCAACACAGATA
Organism: Nerophis lumbriciformis; assembly: GCF_033978685.3. Taxonomy (NCBI): domain Eukaryota; kingdom Metazoa; phylum Chordata; class Actinopteri; order Syngnathiformes; family Syngnathidae; genus Nerophis; species Nerophis lumbriciformis. The sequence goes on from NC_084585.2 coordinate 14,048,812, forward strand.
GACAGACAACATTCTCTTATTATTATAATCAAATGACAGCAGTCATTTCCATTTCTAATATAAGTGTTTAGGCCCACTTACAATGACAATAACAACAAATATTGTTTTTCATGAACTGTGTACTTGTATTTTTTGTCTGGGTGGAGGTCCTGCTTTGGAAATAATTGGTACCCCTTTTAGACATTGCATTTAGTTCCCATTAAAACATTCACATGTTGCACAATGAGATGTAAGCAGGGGATCATGTGTACATTCCTGCAACTTCCTGTTTGTAAAATATATTTTTTTATTAGTATTTATTTAATATACTAACAGCATTTAATGATTAATATTTATAAATTAAGATTCCTAATAAATGACACTAGAATAAGCACACATTTGATTGGTAAATCATAGTGTAACGACCTGGAATTACACTTTATGTGTGGTGTTGGAGTTGTCCGACTTTTTGTGTGTCTGTAAACGCATCACTGGCTCAGTGCCATATGTGCAAGTGTTGGCGCACGTGAGAAAGAGCGAGCGGCTGCTGTTGATAAAACAAAGTTACTTTTGGTCTGGTTTGTACTGCAGAAAATGACCACTTTTGCTAGATATCATTTTTTTTACTAATGTTTTGGTGTTTATGGCCGACAATAAAGAGTTTTGCTCAGTAAAGTGATGGATGAAATTCATGTCCTCAAAGCGTCTCGACAGACGTTACAATATTTGAACAATGATGACGAAAACGGTTTTCTCTGTGGTGTCCGTGTCGTGTCGAAAATTGTTATGCGCTTATTTTTTTATTTGATTTTGTGCGTGGCATAGATTTGCCGTGCGCAGAGGACGCTTGAGCAGTGCACAATTGCACAGGCGCGCTCCTGAGAGGGAACGTTGCTGTCAATTCTCTTATATACTCTTTCATTCTAGACTTCTTGAGTGTTTGATTATCACATCACTCTAAATGTATAGACTATAAAGTTCACAAACATAAATAGGGATCCTAGTGGGCCAGGCCAATTTTTCCTTATCTCTAAACTATCCATCCATCCATCCATCTTCTTCCGCTTATCCGAAGTCGGGTCGCGGGGGCAGCAGCTTAAGCAGGGAAGCCCAGACTTCCCTCTCCCCAGCCACTTCGTCCAGCTCTTCCCGGGGGATCCCGAGGCTTTCCCAGGCCAGCCGGGAGACATAGTCTTCCCAACGTGTCCTGGGTCTTCCCCGTGGCCTCCTACCGGTCGGACGTGCCCGAAACACCTCCCGAGGAAGGCGTTCGGGTGGCATCCTGACCAGATGCCCGAATCTCTAAACTAAAACTGGGGAAATGTGGAGAGTGTTCTGGGCTTCAGACATGATTTTGTATCAGAATTACTTGAGGAAGAAAATGCCTGGTTAGGCTTTGTGTATGTAGTGTGTGCCTTTCTTGCTTTACATCTATGCTGTTATTATGCTGTTTGTTACTTATGTACGTTATGTTGCAGCTATTTAAAATAGTTTTGTCAATTTGTTCTGGCCAGAAACAAATTGGTCTTTGTAACATATCTTTGTCTTTGTGTGTTGTATGTAGACCACATTGCTTAGCAGAGTTCAGTGATGCAAATGCATGTCAAGTTGATCAACAGATTGTATTATTCTCCAGTGCAATAACAGTACTGAAATGAAGGCTAAAAGGGCATTAATGGGAGCTTTAAAAAATAAATAGTTACTTTTCACAGTAACGCATTCCTTTTTGGTGTAAGTAACTGAGTTAGTAACTGAGTTACTTTTGAAATGAAGTAACTAGTAACTGTAACAGTTACTGCTTTTCAGTAACTAACCCAACACTGTATATATATATATATATATATATAGCTAGAATTCACCGAAAGTCAAGTATTTCTTAGATGTGTATATATATATATATATATATATATATATATATATATATATATATATATATATATATATATATATATATATATATATATATATATATGTATGTATGTGTGGGGAAAAAAAATCACAAGACTACTTCATCTCTACAGGCCTGTTTCATGAGGGGTTCCCTCAATCATCAGGAGATTTAGACATATATATATATATATATATATATATATATATATATATATATATATATATATATATATATATATATATATATATATATATATGTACATACAGTATATATATATACATATATATTGGACACAAATTCCTCAACCTGATTGACAAACACTTTCCCAAAGACAACAACCTAAGAAAAGTATTCAACAAGAACAACATCAAATTGAGCTACAGCTGCATGAACAATATACGACAAATCATCTCAAACCACAACAAAACAATTGCAAATGAGCCGTCGACCCCCAGTCAGAACGACTCCAAAACCAACAAAGCATGTAACTGTCGAAAGAAACCTGATTGCCCCCTCAACGGGGGATGCTTACAAACATCAGTTGTCTACCAATCTAAGGTAATACGCAAGGACATTAACACATCCGACACATATGTAGGATTAACCGAGGGTGAATTCAAAACCAGATGGAACAACCACAAGGCTTCTTTCAGGAACAAAAACCTGCGAAATACCACAGAACTCAGCAAACACATTTGGGACCTCAAAGACAATAATGTTGAATATTCAATAACATGGCAAATTCTTGCATCCAGCACACCTTACAATAGTGGTAATAAAAGATGCAACCTATGCTTGAAAGAGAAACTGTTTATTATCTACCGTCCAGACCTGTCATCCCTCAACAAGCGCAGCGAAATTGTAACAACATGCCGCCATAGACGGAAACACCTCCTAGGTAACACATGAACCAATCACCACGCCCCTAGGCCAGCCTGTACCCACCCACTCTGTGCCCTATATAAACCATGGTATGCGAATGCTCCCATTAAAATCTCCTGACGATTGAGGGTACCCCCCTCATGAAACAGGCCTGTAGAGATGAAATAGTCTTGTGATTTTTTTCCCCACACATACATATACATATATATATATGAAATACTTGACTTGATGAATTCTAGCTGTAAATATACTCCTCCCCTCTTAACCACGCCCCTAGCCACGCCCCCCACCCCACCCCCGACCACCCCACCCCCTCCCCCCACCTCCCGAAATCGGAGGTCTCAAGGTTGGCAAGTATGCCCTGGACACGTCGCCACCTCATCGCAGGGCCAATACAGATAGCGACATAAAATTAATCAAATCTCTTTTCCAAAGCACCTTGTAACAGCTGGATGGCCATCATGTCCGCCCATGTCCATGTCGGAGTATTTAAAAGAGACAGATGTACATATGTGCTCATACCCATCATTCAAGTGAATGACTTTTAAGCGCTGAAGAAAGCGAGTCCAGATGCTGTAGGTGAGATGTATTAGTGTGCCAAAAGGCAGCTGGCTGTTAAAGTGTTTCTCTGCTTCGTGAAAAGCACAGCTCATCTGAGGAAATTAATTCTGACAGCAGGTCAGCACACCTTTGACCACTTGAACCTAAGCATGCAAGGAAACGTACCACCTTTTCTAGGAAGTACACTTTGATTTGAAAATAACAACGACTTCAGTGCTTCTTATGGGGCGGAAGCGCTTTGAGTGTCTAGAAAAATGCTACATAAATCCATTAATATCATTATTACACTCATAACCTGCAAAATACAGACACAACACATTTTCAAAATACAATTATGCATAGTTCACCCAAAAATAACTCTGGTTAGCGCCCTCATTTAAAATAATGCAAACTCTTATGACCACTCCGCCTGTTTAAGAATCACAATCGAGAATCGTTTGGAACCGAAATCGTTCAAACTCAAACGATGTCAGCATATACCGGTACTCTCCATATTAATAAAGTTCATTTGAGCGATGCAATCAGATCAGCTTTGCATGCTATCAAGTTTGCACCTGTTTTAATACACACAGACCCTTAGCACAGGGGTGTCAAACTCATTTTAGCTCAGGGGCCGCATGGAGGAAAATCTGTGCACACGCAGGCCGGACTATTAAAATCATGGCATTAAAACTAAAAAATGAAGACAACTTTAGATTGTTTTCTTTGTCTTAGTTTGGCCAAAAATAGAACAAACACATTCTGAAAATATTACGATAAAAATATAGAAAAAAATACCGGCAGCGGTAAAGTTTAGATCCATGAAGGAAAGAAGAAAGTGAATGAATGTTTGTAACTGAATAAATTTAAATATGCGTAATAATTTGTTTTCTTTCGTATTATTTTTTAAAATTAATTAAGTAACGTTTATGACAACCTTTTTCCAAAACACAATATATAATGTGAGATATAACAGGATAATGCATACATTTATCATTTGTTTTCAAATGTGGAGGGGGCGTGGCCTGCCGCGGAACGGGGTGTGCAAAGACCGGCCTCGAAGACAGCGACAGGTGAGTAGATGGCCCATGTGGGCCTTGTTATCTAATCAATCACCTGTCGCCTTTATTAGCAGCAGCCGGAACGAGACACGTAGTTGGAGTTGGGAGCTGGAGAGAGAGCGAGAGACACACGCCTAAAACAGACTGCTTAAAAGCAATCCAGACCGTTGTGGCAAAATAAAAAGACTGTGTTCAAACTGTCTACCGAGCTCACGGAAGATATTTCGGACTCAGGAGAACCCTCACGGCAAAGAGACGTTTACAGCTTACAAAAAAGTGGGACCCCAAAAATGTTTGGTGGGACCCCATTTTTATGACTTGATGGAGTCCCTGGGACCCCATTTTGAAAATTCCTAGCGCCAACACTGATGGAGTATTGGTGCGTGCAAAACAGCAGCAGGCAGCTGTGGCCTGCGGGCCGATTCTAATACTAATCAAATATCATCCCGGGGGCCATAGATCATTCATTCGCCGGCCGGATCTGACTTTGACACCCCTGCATTAGTAGATCAGACCCATGCAGTATAATTCCAATTCGCTTTTAAATATGCGCTTGAATATACTGTCATAATACATATTAATCACATGATTTTTAATTGATTGATAAGACAATATTTTTTGGGACGCACGTAAGCGAGTATAGCTTTATGACTACACATAATTATGGCTGTCACACTTAATGATATAACTTGTGTGATTAATCACAAAAAGTATAACATTAATCATGTATAAACACAGATTAATGAGCGCACATTCTCCTTTATCTTAACTGCGGATGGTTACCTGTGTGATGCCATGTGCAAAGATGAATGAGGAGACTTCAAGTGGTGGCCAACTTTGCTTCAAAATACACTCTGACAGAACTGACTGGCACCAGCTCATTGGCTTAAATGCTAACATGAAAACAAGAGACATTAACGTCTTTCTACATCAAGAAACACCATTTCCAAATTTAAACTTACATAAACACATTACTTAAAAAAAAAAACTAAGATACTCAATTGTGCACACTGAACCTACAAGCTGTGCTGTCCTAGCACAGACTGCAGGGGCGTCACTAGCTTTTAAGGACAGGAGATGCACAGGATGCGAGCGAACGTAGCGCACGAGCACAAAACTTCACAAACGGCTAACAAAGACTTAGAAATTATTCATTGTTATCATTAATATTTCAGTCAGTTTATTTTCAATCTGTGTTCAGTACAACAACAAACATGGGTTTGCACAGTAACATTTTGTTTACAGCATCAACAAGAAATAATTACTTGGTGGATAGAAGCATCCAAGAATGCCGTCTGTTTTTAAGGGTGGCAAATCTGTCTATCACTCTGTTGTGACTCAGATGCTGGAGTTCATTTTTTTCAATTGACATGACTGCAAGACTGTGAAGTCTTTTCTGACCCATTGTTTGACGCAGCCAGGAATGCACTAAAGGACCTCTCACATGACTACAAAGATGGTGTCTGGTGTCTTTCATATATATATATATATATATATATATATATATATATATATATATATATACATATATATATATATATATATATATATATATATATATATATATATATATATACATACACACATATATATGAAAGACTTAAAGGTATACAAGAGGATGTTGTGGATCATGTTGACTATTGGTCCTCCTAATTGTCAATCATTCTGGTGATGTTATGTAAGGACATATATGTATATTAAATAAAACAAATGGCTTATCGATAAGCCATTTTTTATTTATTTATTTATTACAACGCCAAAATACGCCTAACAACGCCAATGGTTGTAATTCTGTAGCACTTTGAGATTTGGAATCAAATGTAAAGTAGATTACAAATACAATCTATTATATAAATTATATATATATATATATATATATATATATATATATATATATATATATATATATATATATATATATATATATATATATCAGTGACGTGCGGTCACTAGAGGCAGGTGAGGCGGGGCCTCACCTGCCATCATGGAAAGAAAAAAAATGTAAAAAGAAAAAAAATTAATTAAATTGTTATATGTATCCAGTGATTACACTATAACGTTATTTTCCATTTAACTTCACCAGTTTTAGATTATTTTCATTCAAAATCGCTGAATTTTCACATTTGCCGTTCAAATACTGAGAAGAGACGGTGCGGTGTTCAGCAGCCAGTTGAGGCACGTCACTCAGTTGTGCCTCACCATGGATTGCGGACTCGGCTAACTGCTGGCCTGCTGTGCAGTGAGACCGTATTACTATATGAACTATATTATACATTTCCATAGTTTAGTTAGCTGAGGTATATAATGTACAGTGTATTTTGTCAACAACTGTATGTGTGTAAAGTATTTCTTGTGCTGAGCGATCATAAAACTGCTGCGAAGACGCACTGGCTGAGGCTCGCGTAACCCCGCCTCCTGGTGCCGGTTAAGGCACCTTCGCCGCAGACTGTACCCCCCGACGGGAGCGCCACACCAACCAAAGCCCACACCCAAACCCTCCACGTGCAAGACCGAATCCACCCAAAAAAAGTCACTTAACAAGAAGCCAAAAAGTGCAAAAACAACATTGCTCGCGCCGGAGGAGCGTGAACGACTGCAGGCACACAACATTAGGTACACCTGCAGACTGCAGCACGGATTTCATATTTCATTCATTCACAACTCCTCCAACACCAACACCACTGTTCCCGCACTTATAAGTAAAGGTAAGACCATAATATCGTTTTTTTTATTAAATGTGCTTTTTTGTGTGCTACAGTTTGTATGTGTAAAGTTAAAGTTAAGTTAAAGTACCAATGATTGTCACACACACACTAGGTGTGGTGAAATTTGTCCTCTGCATTTGACCCATCCCTTGATCACCCCCTGGAATGTGAGGGGAGCAGTGGGCAGCAGCGGCGCCGCGCCCGGGAATAATTGTTGGTGATTTAACTCCCAATTCCAACCCTTGATGCTGAGTGCCAAGCAGGGAAGAATGCTGGTTCGAGCTTTTAAACAACTGCTGCCAATCAAATGGTGAATAAGATACTCTTTAGGGTTCATATGTTTGTAAATCTGACTGTGATGAAGTCAATCAATCAATGTTTAAATCAGTGCCTCACCAGTCATGAACCTCACCGCACGTCACTGATATATATATATATATATATATATATGTATGTCCTTACATAACATCACCAGAATGATTGACAATTAGGAGGACCAATAGTCAACATGATCCACCCAGAAATAAATAAAGCAAATGGCTTATTGATAAGCCATTTAATTTTTATTTTTTTTTAATATTTATTTGTATGTATCATTATTATCCTACTCACCTAAGTGTAGCGTTCTTATTTGTGTACTTTGGTTTTCCAGCTAAACTTCCTGAGCCGAGGTCTACAGGGCCTGTCGGAGCGTCAAGACGTGTTAGAATGCCCCAACACACTCCTGGCCACGGTCGTGCCCACCCCAAGTGCTGTGCCTGACATGGCGTTCGCCCAGCCTATACAAGCCTCTCCAGCCGGCAACCTGCATCTATCACGGCTTGAATGATTCAGTGAGAGAGACGATGTAAGACAGTTTTTGACAAAACGCCCCTGCTTTCATCTCGGAGTGGGCTAAAGTGGGGTTTGTAATCTATCACCTGTCTGTGACGTTGTTATTGGTTGATATCAAGACTTTGGCTTTTTCTCATTGTGCTTCTTGCTGTTTTCCCGATTTTTGGCCCCTGTGCCGCACTTTGGGCACCCCTACTGTAGAAGCTGATTGTTTATGGCCACTATAGTCTTAGTACCAGAGGTGGGACCAAGTCATTGTTTTGCAAGTCACAAGTAAGTCTCAAGTCTTTGCCCTCAAGTCCGAGTCAAGTCCCGAGTCAAGACAGGCAAGCCCCGAGTCAAGTCCAAAGTCAAGACTGGAAAGTCTCAAGTCAAGTCCTAAGTCCTGCATTTTGAGTTTCGAGTCCTTTCAAGTCCTTTTAACCACAGACTAATATATTAACACAGATTGTGTATGCTTTTCAAACGCTGTATTTATTTATTAAAACAAGTGCATTTTAAATTGCAGGAAAGAAAATTGTGCTGACATTGCACTTTATAACAGCACTATATTAACCAGTCATTGTAAACATTAACTCATTCCTTTACAGAACAAACACATTGAAAAATAAAGTGCAAATGTACTTATTTGTACAAAAGTGTTAACATTGAAAAAACATGACATATATGTGAACATAACAAAAAAGTTGTACTTTTTATATGTCAGGGCCCTATGCTGCATTGCATCTGCAAAAGACCAAATTAGCCAAGAGTCTGTCAGTCATTTGTGCACGATGGGGGCGTAGTATGATGCCACCATGGCTGAAAACTCGCTCCACTGGAGCACTGGAGGCAGGCACTGCCAAGACTCTCATGGCCACTCGGAACAGTGAAGGAAGAGTCTTCATGTTCAATGTCCAGAACAAAAGGGGGGAGAGAGTTGTTTTGGGTTGGTGCACTACTTGTAAGTGTATCTTGTGTTTTTTATGTTGATTTAATAAAAAAAAAAAATAAAATAAAAACAATTCTTGTGCGGCCCGATACCAATCGATCCACGGACCAGTACCGGGCCGCGGCCCGGTGGTTGGGGACCCCTGAGGTAAACAACCAACAGTATGTCAGAAAGCTAGCTAAAACAGTACACATATTCATAATATAGTATACATTTTAACTGACCTTTATTTGACTATTTTTGTCTTTTTTTAGGTGGCTAAAATACGCGGTGCTGCTGACCGCCGTCTAACGTTACGTGTGATATATTGACTAACGTAACCCTGCTTAAAAAAAATCACTGAACAAAAAGTATGAATAAGGTAGTGAACTGCAACAGATTCCCGTGTTTGCAATAACGTTATAACGTTAGCAGTGAGTTTACAGCCTCACTGATTTAACTACACAGCAAATAAAAGTCACGTTACTTAGCCAATAAATGTTATCTTACATTCAAAACTTACCGTTCTTTGTGCAACTTCAAATGCCGGACGAAGTTGGAAGTTGTTGCCTCTCCATCAGTAATTTTCGAACCGCATGTGTTGCATACTGCAAACCGTTTTGTGTTGACCACCTTGTAATTTTTATACCCAAACAAAATTATTTTAGGTATCATTTTTTGTTCACTGGCGTGTGGTTTGGACATGTCTTCTTCGTTGGTTGTCCTGCAATTTGATTGGATGAATGCTGTGTGATGAAAACAAAGTAGATCTAATTTGATTGGCTGTTGTACTGAGACCACACCAGCTGACACACGCAACGCTGATAGACAAGTACACAATGAAAAATACGGAGCGCTCCCGAATAACTTTTTCATCTTTGGGTTTTGGGGAATGTAGCAAGTCATGTCAAGTCATGTCAATTCAAAAGGCTCAAGTCCAAGTGAAGTCACAAGTCATTGATGTTAAAGTCTAAGTCGAGTTGCAAGTCTTTTTACATTTTGTCAAGTCGAGTCTAAAGTCATCAAATTCATGACTCGAGTCTGACTCGAGTCCAAGTCATGTGACTCGAGTCCACACCTCTGCTTAGTACTGTAGTATATTTGTTTTAGTCACATATGGGACATGAGTCCCATGTTTTTTACGTCAACACCGGAAGAAGCAAAATCAGCTCTTCACCTGGCAGGTTTTTCCTGTGTGATAAAAGATGGGATAAATGGGGAAGTCCTTCTTTAGCTACCGCCTTGTTTTATCATTTATCACTGCCTTCGCACATGTCAATGTTTAGTTTTGTATGCTCAATAAGTCAACACAAAATCCGTACTTGGGCACGATGTTTACGGAGTCTTTTATAGCTTCCCGTCGCGATAATGGTCATGGACTCGTGGTTGAGGAAAGAGTTGTTTGATGTTACATGCAACAGTCAGACATTCAGTCATTGTTGCAGCTTGATGACTTATGAGCACGTCATGCAATGCGTGTTTGCAAGACAAGTGGGTGTAGCGATGGAATAGCTTGTGGATGAGAAGCTGAAGAGAGAAGCAGAGGCATGTGAGCGTGTTCAGGACTTAACATGCGTGCCTGTTTGTGGGTCTGTTGGTAATTCTCCTGGTGGGGGTGTCTCTGATGTCATATTAATACGTTTAAAAAAATATTTTCGCGATTTACCGTTAGGGCCCCAAATATGGAGTGGTCGATCGCGATCGACGGGTTGTTTTGGTCTGCATGAAAGTGGAAGGCGCAACTTTGGCTGCATAGTTGAGGCACATCCACAGTGCTTTCAGCACAGAGGGTATGGTCAGAAGTTGATGAACCAAACCGAGACCATTGTATTGAACGGTTCAATACCAATACGTGTATCGTTGCACCCATAATATACAGCAGTGTTTTTCAACCACTGTGCCGCGGCACACTAGTGTGCCGTGAGATACAGTCTGGTGTGCCGTGGGAGATTATCTAATTTCACCTATTTTGGTTAAAAATATTTTTTGCAAACCAGTAATAATAGTCTGCAAATGATGTGTTGTTGTTGAGTGTCGGTGCTGTCTAGAGCTCGGCAGAGTAACCGTGTAATACTCTTCCATATCAGTAGGTGGCAGCCAGTAGCTAATTGCTTTGTAGATGTCGGAAACAGCGGAAGGCAGCGTGCAGGTAAAAAATGTGTCTAATGCTTTAACCAAAAATAAACAAAAGGTAAGAAAAGGCATTGAAGCTTAGGGAAGGCTATGCAGAACAAAACTAAAACTGAACTGGTTTCAAAGTAAACAGCAAAGACTTACTGTGGAGCAAAGACAATGTACATACGAACATGACATGACAATCAACAATGTCCCCACAAAGAAGGATAAAAACAACTGAAATATTCTTGATTGCTAAAACAAAGTAGATGTGGGAAATATCGCTCAAAAGAAGACATGCAACTGCTACAGGAAAATACCAAAAAAAGAGAAAAAGCCACCAAAATAGGAGCGCAAGACAAGAACTAAAACACTACACTCAGGAAAACAGCAAAAAAAGTCCAAATAAGTCAGGGCGTGATGTGACAGGTGGTGACCAGTACGCCTACTTTGAGACAAGAGCTATATTGATGCATGCTTGGTTATGGTTTAAAGTCATATCCAACAATTGCGACAACGACTTTTTACTGTCAACTGAGTTTTGTTTTTTAATGATTTCTGCTGGTGGTGTGCTTCCGCATTTTTTCGACGCAAAAAATGTGCCTTGGCTCAAAAAAGGTTGAAAAACACTGATATACAGGGTGATTAAAAAAGAATATGCCAAAATCATAACACTTTTCTTCAGTTTTAAAGCATTGTTATAGACTGCATCAATGGTCATTTGATACAGGAGTTATCCAAGTTTATTGTGTAACAATTTCACCGTTGTGGTCATGTAATCCTTTTGGCACTGTTCATTAATAGGAAGACCACGTGGTTATTTACCCTCAAAATGGCGATTCCTCAACAGAAGGCGTTTTGTGTGCTTAAGTTTGCAAAAACAAATGCCATTATCACGGTACAGCGTGCTTTTAGAACAGAATTTGGCATTGATCTACCACATCGTGAGAGCATTCGATGGCGGGTTAAACTGTTTAAAGAGACTGGCTGCTTGTGTAAAGCAAAGATGACATGAAAGATTGAATAACATTGATGTTGTCCGTGCTGCTGGTGGTGGCCGTATTGAGCACTTGTAAATAAATAAATAATCAATAAATACACAAAGTTATGTGTTCAAGCTAGGTTTTCTATTGTTTTTCGTTTTTGAAATATCGAGTGATAATTGTATATGTATATATTTGTATATACAAAACCCCAAACCACTGAAGTTGGCATGTTGTGTAAATCGTAAATAAAAACAGAATACAATGATTTGCAAATCCTTTTCAACCTATATTCAATTGAATGGACTACAAAGACGAGATACTTTCGATACGTTCGAACTGGAAAACTTTATTTTTTGCAAATATAAGCTCATTTGGAATTTGATGTCTGCAACATGTTAAAAAAAAAAGCTGGCACAAGTGGCAAAAAAGACGGAGAAAGTTGAGGAATGCTCATCAAACAGTTATTTGGAACATCCCACAGGTGAACAGTCTAATTGGGAACAGGTGGGTGCCATGATTGGGTATAAAAGCAGCTTCCATGAAATGCTCAGTTATTCACAAACAAGGATGGGGTAAGAGTCACCACTTTGTGAAAATATGCAGGAGCAAATTGTGGAACAGTTTAAGAACAACATTTCTCAACAAGCTATTGCAAGGAACTTAGGGATTTCACCATCTACGTTCCGTAATATCATCAAAAGGTTCAGAGACATCAGTGTGCAAAGTGGAAAAGTGTTCTGTGTTCTGATGAGTCCACATTTCAAATTGTTTTTGGAAACATTTGAACGTTGTGTCCTCCGGACCACAGAGGAAAATAATCATCCAGACTGTTCTAGGCGCAAATTTCAAAAGCCAGCATCTGTGATGGTATGGGGGTGTATTGGTGTCCAAGGCATGGGTAATTTACACATCTGAGAAAGGCACCATTACTGCTGAAAGGTACATACAGGTTTTGGAGCAACATATGTTGCCATCCAAGCAACGTTATCATGGACGCCCCTGCTTATTTCAGCAAGACAATGCCAAGCCACGTGTTACAACAGCGTGGCTTCATAGTTAAAGAGTGCGGGTACTAGACTGGCCTTCCTGTAGTACAGACCTGTCTCCCATTGAAAATGTGTGGCGCATTATGGAGCCTAAAATACCACATCGGAGACCCCGGACTGTTAAACAATTTAAGCTTACTGAGTGTTGTTAAAAGGAAAGGCCATGTAACACAGTGGTAAAAATGCCTCTGTGCCAACTTCTTTGCAATGTGTTGCTGCCATTAAATTCTAAGTTAATGATTACTTGCAAAAAAAAAAAAAGTTTCTCAGTTCGAACATTAAATATCTTGTCTTTGTAGTCTATTCAATTGAATATAAGTTGAAAAAGATTTGCAAATCATTGTATTCTGTTTTTATTTACAAATTACACAACGTGTCAACTTCACTGGTTTTGGGTTTTGTACATATGTATATACATATATACAGTATATATGTACTGCGTATATGTACATACAGTATATACATATATGTCAATAAATACATACAGTATATTGCCAAATGTACATATTTGGACACCCATCCAAATGATGAGAATCAGGTGTCCTAATCACTTCGCCCGACCACAGGTGTATAAAATCAAGCACTTAGGCATGGAGAATATTTCTACAAACATTTGTGAAAGAATGGGCCGCTCTCAGGAGCTCAGTGATTTCCAGCGTGGCACTATCATAGGATGCCACCTGTGCAACAAATCCAGTCGTAAAATGTCCTCGCTCCTAAATATTCCAAAATCAACTGTCGGCTTTATTATAAGAAAATGGAAGAGTGTGGGAACAACAGCAACTCAGCCACACAGTGGTAGGCCACGTAAACTGACAGAGAGGGGTCAGCGGATTCTGAAACGCATAGCAGAGGTGGGACCAAGTCATTGTTTTGCAAGTTACAAGTAAGTCTCAAGTCTTTGCCCTCAAGTCTCGAGTCAAGTCCCGAGTCAAGACAGGCAAGTCCCGAGTCAAGTCCAATGTCAAGACCGGAAAGTCTCAAGTCAAGTCCCAAGTCCTGCATTTTGAGTTTTGAGTCCTTTCAAGTCCTTTTAACCACAGACAAATATATATTTACACAGATTGTGTATGCTTTTCAAACGCTGTATTTTTTTATTAAAACAAGTGCATTTGAAATTGCAGTAAAAAAAATGGTGCTGAAATTGCACTTAATAATAGCACTATTAACCAGTCATTTTAAACATTTAACTCATTCCTTTACAGAATAAACACAGATGAAAAAACAAGTGCAACTGTACTTATTTGCACAAAAGTGTTAACATTGTATTTCCATGGCATATTGCATTGTAACTAGTTCCACAGCAGTTTCTATCCTGTTCTTACCTTATCTCATTGATCTCATCTCATACTGTATGTGTGTTGATGTGTGCGTACACATTAAAAACATAACAAATACATGAACATAACAATGAACAGAGTTGTACTTTTTAGATGTCAGGGCCCTATGCAATATGTACACATATTCTTTATATAGTATACATTTTAACTGACCTTTATTTACTGTTTGTCTTTTTGTAGGTGGCTAAAATATGCGGAGCTGCTAACCGCCGTCTAACGTTATGTTACTGTGTGTGATACACAGTGTTGGGACTAACGCGTTACAAAGTAACTGTTACGCCGTTAGTTTCGGCGGTAACTAGTAACCTAACGCGTTATTTTTTTATATTCAGTAACTCAGTTACCGTTACTACATGATGCGTTACTACGTTATTTTACGTTACTTTTTATGTAGTATAAAGTGTGTTTTATCGGAGCGCTGCTGTGTCATCGTTCTGAGTGTCACAAGCCGGAGAAGAGAGACACGCGCTTTGTGTGTGTGTGGGTGTGGGACGTGGTGTGAGTGTGGGGAGGGAGGAGAGGGGGGGGGGGGGGGCGTGTCTGATCATGGCGGAGCCAGAAGTCGAGTTTGCTAACATGGAGATATTTTCACTACTTTTCTTTTGTCGAGCACAAAGAAAATAACATTTTAGTTAAATGTAAATCGTGCTTTGGATCAAAGATCCCATCTAGTGCCCAAAACAGCAATTGAAATCTGCTAAAACAAGCTACATAAGCAACATGCTTCGACGAAGCTAGTAAAGAGAGATAGAGACTCCAATGACACTTCACCTCCACCACCACCATTTAAGGATTAACTCTGCCTCTGCTCATCATTCAGCACTGAAGGTACACACACTCTGTCAATCAATGTTCCCTCTAATTGTTCATGTGTGTGAGCAAACGCAAAAACTCCCTGAGCATTCAGTAGAGCCCATGTGAGCAACATCAGACGTGCACACTGTGGCTACACCAGCAGCACACCTGTCCCAAACCTCACTAAATAACAAGTTCAATCTCAATCCATCCATTCATTTTCTACCGCTTGTCCCTTTCGGGCGGAAGGCTGGGTACACCCTGGACAAGTCCCCACCTCATCACAGGGCCAACACAGATAGACAGACAACATTCTCTTATTATTATAATCAAATGACAGCAGTCATTTCCATTTCTAATATAAGTGTTTAGGCCCACTTACAATGACAATAACAAAAAATATAGTTTTTCATAAACTGTGTACTTGTATTGTTTGTCTGGGTGGAGGTCCTGCTTTGGAAATAATTTGTACCCCTTTCAGACATTGCATTTAGTTCCCATTAAAACATTCACATGTTGCACAATGAGATGTAAGCAGGGAATCATGTGTGCATTCCTGCAACTTCCTGTTTGTAAAAAATATATTTTTATTAGTATGTATTTAATATACTAACAGCATTTAATGATTAATATTTATAAATTAAGATTCCTAATAAATGACACTAGAATAAGCACACATTTGATTGGTAAATCATAGTGTAACGACCTGGAATTACACTTTATGTGTGGTGTTGGAGTTGTCCGACTTTTTGTGTGGCTGTAAACACATCACTGGCTAAGTGCCATATGTGCATGTGTTGGCGCAAGTGAGAAAGAGCGAGCGGCTGCTGTTGATATAACAGTGATGTGTTTATGGCCGACAATAAAAAGAGTTTTGCCCAGTAAAGTTATGGATGGAATTCATGTCCTTAAAGCGTCTCGACACACATATTATTATATTTGAACAATGATGACAAAAACGGTTTTCTCTGTCGTGTCCGTGTCGTGTCGAAAATTGTTATGCGCTTATTTTTTTATTTGATTTTGTGCGTGGCATAGATTTGCCGTGTGCAGAGGACGCTTGAGCAGAGCGCAATTGCACAGGCGCGCTCCTTAGGGGAAACGTTGCTGTCAATTCTCTTATATACTCTTTCATTCTAGACTTCTAGAGTGTTTGATTATCACATCACTCTAAATGTATAGACTATAAAGTTCACAAACATAAAGAGGGATGCTAGTAGGCCAGGCCAATCTTTCCTTATCTCTAAACTAAAACTGGGGAAATGTGTAGAGTGTTCTGGGCTTCAGACATGATTTTGTGTCAGAATTCCTTGAGGAAAAAATGCCTGGTTAGGCTTTGTGTATGTAGTGTGTGCCTTTCTTGCTTTACAGCTATGCTGTTATTATGCTGTTTGTTACTTATGTATGTTATGTTGCAGCTATTTAAAATAGTTTTGTCAATTTGTTCTGGCCAGAAACAAATTGGCCTTTGTAACACAGCTTTGTCTTTGTGTGTTGTATGTAGACCACATTGCTTAGCAGAGTTCAGTGATGCAAATGCATGTCAATATTGATCAACAGATTGTATTATTCTCCAGTGCAATAACAGTACTGAAATGAAGGCTAAAAGGGCAATAATGGGAGCTTTAAAAAAAAAAGAAGAAAAATAGAAGTAACTAAATAGTTACTTTTCACAGTAACGCATTACTTTTTGGTGTAAGTAACTGAGTTAGTAACTGAGTTACTTTTGAAATGAAGTAACTAGTAACTGTAACTAGTTACTGGTTTTCAGTAACCAACCCAACATTGGTGATACATTGACTAACATAACATTATGTATAGGTACCTCATGCAACCCTGCTTAAAAAAAATCACTTGACAAAAAGTATGAATAAGGTAGCGAACTGCAGTGGACGCAACAGATTGCCGTGTTTGCAATGATGTTATAACCATAGACATCTTATAAGTAGACGCAGCATTGGCTGCTGTGACGCGAGCAATTTGGCCGCCATCTTGAAGTGGTGACGAGGAGCCGGCGAGCAGCCTAAACTGACAGTTGACAGGTAGAAAACAAAGATGCCGGGCTGGTGTTCAGCGTTTTCCTGCTCAAATGAGCGGACTGTTGAAAATAGGAATCGGGGGATTACTTTTCACAAGTAAGATTTAACATTAACGTACTATTGGTTGTATTTTGTGAAAATAATATTATCACAGAGTTGAGAAGGAGCAAAGATCTTCAATATTTGTATGTGAAAATCACAAAGAAATCTTCTGGGGGAGCATGACCCCCCTATAGGTCTTTGGTTTACAAACTTTCAGCCCCACCTAAAACAAAATTCACCAGCCGCCACTGATTATGATGTGCTCTCATTTTAGGCAAAGTATAAGTCAATACTTTCTTAACAGTATAATTGTAACCAGGAATAAGTCTTCAAGTAACAATATTCAAATACTAACATTGTTGGGTAAAACAGAATTTGGTTTTATTCTGAATCCAGTGAAACAGATTGGTGGTTATGGCTGATATAAAGACATTCAGGTGTTTATAAATGTTTATGTTTAAGCATTTGGCAGACGCTTTTATCCAAAGCAACATACATAAACAATACATATAAAACAATCACTGTAAACATTATCATTTAAGGGAATAATGTAATACAAAATATCAAAACAAAGTGTCAAGACAGAATAAACTCTGCTGCTGCAGCAACTGAGATACAGTCTATAAAATATATAGATATCTAATGTATTCATACATTGTTTATGTAGAATACACGCATGTTTATATAACCTAATCATATTGTTTCTTGAACTTAAAAATAGCTGACCGTTTTTCCCCCCTTCTCTGGGATTATATTCCCAGTTTTGATCTCGGACGTCTATGAATTAAATGCGCTAACAGTTCATTGCCCCTGCTAAATGAATTGCACTGAGTGGAGCGGATCACCACTCCAAGATGGCGGCCCCGCGTCTCGTCAGCGCCAGTAGGCAGTAGCGCTCGATGCTGCGTCCACTTATAAGATGTCTATAGTTACAACGTTAGCAGTGAGTTTAGAGCGTCACTGATTTAACTACACAGCAAATAAAAGTTTTGTTACTTAGCCAATAAACGTTAGCTTACATTCAAAACTTACCGTTCTGTGTGCAACTTCAAATGTCGAACGAAGTTGGAAGTTGTTGCAATTCCTTTTTTGTTGACCAAGTCGTAATTTTATTACCCGAACAAAACAATTTTTGGCGTCATTTTTCCTCACTGGTGCGTTGTTTGAGAGCTATTCTTCGTTGGCTGTTCTGCAATTTGATTGGATGAATGCTGTGGGATGAACACAACGTGGATCTAATTTGATTGGCTGCTGTACTAACAGGCAGCACACACGCTGACGGACACACACACGTACACATGGGAAGATACGGAGCGCTCCTGAATAACTTTTTAATCTTTGGGTTTTGGGGAAAGTAGCAAGTATTGTCAAGTCAAAAGGCTGAAGTCCAAGTGAAGTCACAAGTTATTGATGTTAAAGTCCAAGTCGAGTTGCAAGTCTCTTTACATTTTGTCAAGTCGAGTCTAAAGTCATCCAATTCATGACTCGAGTCTGACTCGAGTCCAAGTCATGTGACTCGAGTCCACACCTCTGGCGCATAGTGCAAAGAAGTCGCCGACTTCATGTGACTTCCAATTAGCCCACGTACAGTACGCAGAGACATGAACCCGATAGAACACCTTTGGGTTGAATTAGAACGAAGACTGAGAGCCAGGCCTCCTCGACCAACATCAGTGTGTGACCTCACCAATGCGCTTTTGGAAGAATGGTCAAAAGATCCTATAAACACACTCCGCAACCTTGTGGACAGCCTTCCCAGCAGAGTTGAGGCTGTAATAGCTGCAAAAGGTGGACCGACATCATATTGAACCCTATGGGTTAGGGATGGGATGGCACTTCAAGTTCATATGTGAGTCAAGGCAGGTGGCTAAATACTTTTGGCAATATAGTGTATATATACATGTATATATATATAAATATATTTATATGCATACATGTATACATATGTACATATATATATATATATATATATATATATACTGTATATATGTATACATATGTGCATATATACTTATATATACTATGTATATATAAATATATATATACAGTATATATACTTATATATCTATATATATACCTATATATATATATATATATCTATATTTATATATATATATATATATATATATAAATATATATATATATATATATATATATATATATATATATATATATATATATATATATATATATATATATATATATATATATATATATATATACACATATATACACAGTATATATCTGCGATGAGGTGGCGACTTGTCCAGGGTGTACCCCGCCTTCTGTCCAAATGCAGCTGAGATAGGCTCCAGCACCCCCGCGACCCCGAGAGATACATATTGATGATGGTACCGATGCCAAAATGTTGGTATCAGGACAACACTATAATGGACTGTTTTATATAATTTCCTAATATTTGAAAGTCCACCAGTGCCAAACAGTTGTACACAAAGTGGAACATACGTGAAATTAATTGTATGAAAAGCAAGTGTTTGGTGTTTTTTGTATCAGAATAACTTTTTTGTTGTTGTATTTTAGCTGATGACATATATAGCACCTTTATGAGCAGCAGCAATATTGTGTGTTCATGCCAGGAAGCACATTTAGCGTGTGAAGGTGAAAGGTGTCTGTCACAAGTCGTTATGTGAGACATGAGTCAGGAAACAATGTTGGCCTCTTTAATCAGCGCCAGTGTTTACCTCAATTCAGCTCCCGGCTAATGAGCCACCCTGCCCCTTTTTCTAAAAACAATCGACCTCTATTGATTTATGGTGGCCCCTCGCTAAGAGTGGGTTTGTTGATAAGTCACTAAAGTGAGTTATTTTAGTCAGAGCAACATATCAAAAGGTTTGGAGACCAGCGTCCTACCATTGGATGCTCTAGTGCAGTGTTTTCCAACCACTGTGCCGCGGCACACTAGTGTACCGTGAGATACAGTCTGGTGTGCCGTGGGGGATTATCTCATTTCACCTATTTGGGTTAAAAATATTTTTTGCAAACCAGTAATTATAGTCTGCAAATGATGTGTTGTTGTTGAGTGTCTGTGCTGTCTAGAGCTTGGCAGAGTAACCGTGTAATACTCTTCCATATCAGTAGGTGGCAGCCAGTAGCTAATTGCTTTGTACAAACCCCATTTCCATATGAGTTGGGAAATTGTGTCAGATGTAAATATAAACGGAATACAATGATTTGCAAATCCTTTTTAACCCATATTCAACTGAATACACTACAAAGACAAGATTTTGATGTTCAAACTCATACATTTTTTTTTTTTTTTTTGCAAATAATAATTAACTTCATTTCATGGCTGCAACCATACTTGCCAACCCTCCCGGATTTTCCGGGAGACTCCCGAAAATCAGCGCCTCTCCCGAAAACCTCCTGGGACAAATTTTCTCCCGAAAATCTCCCGAAATTTAGGCGGAGCTGGAGGCCACGCCCCCTCCAGCTCCATGCGGACCTGAGTCCGCTTTCCCACAATATAAACAGTGTGCCTGCCCAATCACGTTATAACTGTAGAATGATCTAGGGCGAGTTCTTGGTTTCTTATGTGGGTTTATTGTTAGGCAGTTTCATTAACGTCCTCCCAGCGCGGTAACAACACACAACAACAGCAATCACGTTTTCGTCTACCGTAAAGCAGTTCGTCTGCCGTAAACAACAATGTTGTGACACTCTTAAACAGGACAATACTGCCATCTACTGTACATGCATATGTGACAATAACATCTACGGCTTTTAGAGAGTGCAGTGCACAACTGCGCACACAACAAGGAGACGAAGCAGAAGAACGAGGAAGATACAGCCATGGCCAGTAAGATGAAGAAATACGCTTGTAAGTTCCAAGCCGCAGCTGCGATTGGACCTGGATAGCCTCCGGGAAGAAGTAATGGAGTACCAAGTGCTTGGCAGTGAAGATCTTCCTCAGGAAGCAAGGATTGACCGGTTTGGGCCATTCTGGGGAGAGATGGAAAATTCCAGACTCTAGTGCATTTGATGAAAGCACTTTTGTGCGTGCCACACAGCAATGCATCATCAGAGAGGGTGTTCAGCATGGTTAGAAAAATAGTGACAGAGAATAAAACAAGGACGGACAATTCAACCCTTAACTCAACAATGAGTAGATGAGTGTTATGTGTGTGTGTATATGTGTAAATAAATGAACACTGAAATTCAAGTATTTCTTTTATTTATATATATATATATATATATATATATATATATATATATATATATATATATATATATATATATATATATATATATATATATATATATAATAAAATAAATATACATCTATAGCTAGAATTCACTGAAAGTCAAGTATTTCTTTTATATATATGCGGTAGAATATATATATATATATATAAAATACTTGACTTGGTGAATTCTAGCTGTAAATATACTCCTCCCCTCTTAATCACGCCCCCAACCACGCCCCCGCCCCCTTCCCACCCCCCACCTCCCGAAATCGGAGGTCTCAAGGTTGGCAAGTATGGCTGCAAAACGTGCCAAAGTAGTTGGGAAAGGGCATGTTCACCACTGTATTACATCACCTTTTCTTTTAACAACACTCAATAAACGATTCGGAACTGAGGAAACTAATTGTTGAAGCTTTGAAAGTGGAATTCTTTCCCATTCTTGTTTTATGTAGAGCTTCAGTCGTTCAACAGTCTGGGGTCTCCACTGTCGTATTTTACGCTTCATAATGCGCCACACATTTTCAATGGAAGACAGGTCTGGACTGCAGGCGAGCCAGGAAAGTACCCGCACTCTTTTTTTACGAAGCCACGCTGTTGTAACACGTGCTGAAGGTGGCTTGGCATTGTCTTGCTAAAATAGGCAGGGGCGTCCATGAAAAAGACGGCGCTTAGATGGCAGCATATGTTGTTCCAAAACCTGTATGCACCTTTCAGCATTAATGGTGCCTTCACAGATGTGTAAGTTACCCATGCCTTGGGCACTAATGCACCACCATACCATCACACATGCTGGCTTTTGAACTTTGCGTCGATTACAGTCTGGATGGTACGCTTCCTCTTGGTCCGGATGACACAATGTCGAATATTTTCAAAAACAATTTGAAATGTGGACTCGTCAGACCACAGAACACTTTTCCACTTTGCATGAGTCCATCTTAGATGATCTCGGGCCCAGAGAAGCCGGCGGCGTTTGTGGATGTTGTTGATAAATGGCTTTCGCTTTGCATAGTAAAGCTTTAACTTGCACTTACAGATGTAGCGACCAACTGTATTTAGTAACAGTGGTTTTCTGAAGTGTTCCTGAGCCCATGTGGTGATATCCTTTAGAGATTGATGTCGGTTTTTGATACAGTGCCGTCTGAGGGATCGAAGGTCACGGTCATTCAATGTTGGTTTCCGGCCATGCCGCTTACGTGGAGTGATTTCTCCAGATTTTCTGAACCTTTTGATGATATTATGGACCGTAGATGTTGAAATCCCTAAATTTCTTGCAATTTCACTTTGAGAAACGTTGTTCTTAAACTGTTTGACTATTTGCTCACGCAGTTGTGGACAAAGGGGTGTACCTCGCCCCATCCTTTCTTGTGAAAGACTGAGTATTTTTTGGGAAGCTGATTTTATACCCAATCATGGCACCCACCTGTTCCCAATTAGCCTGCACACCTGTGGGATGTTCCAAATAAGTGTTTGATGAGCATTCCTCAACTTTATCAGTATTTATTGCCACCTTTCTCAACTTCTTTGTCACGTGTTGCTGGCATCAAATTCTAAAGTTAATGATTATTTGCAAAAAAAAAAAAGTTTATCAGTTTGAACATGAAATATGTTGTCTTTGTAGCATATTCAACTGAATATGGGTTGAAAATGATTTGCAAATCATTGTATTCCGTTTATATTTACATCTAACACAATTTCCCAACTCATATAGAAACAGGGTTTGTAGATGTCGGGAACAGTGGGAGGCAGCGAGCAGGTAAAAAGGTGTCTAATGCTTAAACCAAAAATAAAAACAAAAGGTGAGTGCCCCTAAGAAAAGGCATTGAAGCTTAGGGAAGGCTATGCAGAACGAAACTTAAACTGAACTGGCTACAACGTCAACAAAAACAGAATGCTGGACGACAGCAAAGACTTACTGTGGAGCAGACGGCGTCCACAATGTACATCCGAACATGACATGACAATCAACAATGTCCTCACAAAGAAGGATAAAAACAACTGAAATATTCTTGATTGCTAAAACAAAGTAGATGCGGGAAATATCGCTCAAAGGAAGACATGAAACTTCTACAGGAAAATACCAAAAAAAGAGAAAAAGCCACCAAAATAAGAGTGCAAGACAAGAACTAAAACATTACACACAGGAAAACACCAAAAAACTCAAAATACGTCACGGCGTGATGTGACAGGTCGTGGCAGTACACCTACTTTGAGACAAGAGCTATAGTGTTGCATGGTTTGTTATGGTTTGAATTCATATCCAACAATTGCAAGAACGACTTTTTACTGTCAATATCAACTGCTGAGTTTCATTTTTTAATGTTTTCTGCTGGTGGTGTGCCTCCGGATTTTTTCAATAAAGAAATTATGCTTGGCTCAAAAAAGGTTGAAAAACACTGCTCTCGTGATCCACTTATATTGTGCTGTCGTGAGAAAGGGATTCATTTCCAGGGACAGCACAAAGGTTAGAGGTTAGAGAAAATAGATGTTAGTTGTCTCACTACTCACCGGCCGACCTGTGCACGCCACTGCGCTCGGTCCTGATCACGTCGCAAATCACAGAAAACACCATGGGGATGAGCGACAAATGCATCTGGGCTACTGGCAGGCGCCGACTCAGCGCCGGGCTGATGCCGTCATGTGCAGAAGATCCAGGGGTGGCGAACTGAGGATGACTTTCCACACGAACAAGATGATGAAGAAAGCTGGAAAGGATGTAGCCCTTGCACAGACAAAGCTGAGGTCCTTTCTCTATATCCTTTTTTCGGCTTGTCCGATGGCGTCACCTGAGGGGACGTGGCGAGGAGTAGCAGAGAACATGTGCCGTCTAAGAGGGGAAAACTGACAATTTAACAGCAAACGAGCCGCTCTTATCCTGCAGTCATCTTTAACCCTTTAAAGGCGGCCAGGCCTTAAGTGCTTCCATATTTGCAGCATGATCTTTAGCCTCCTCCTCCTCCTCCTGCTCTTCCCCCCTTCTCAACCCCCCCGCCTGCTGCAAGATTTCTCCAAAAGACATAATTGCAGTCATGAAACATATCAGTGTCAATAGAGAGGTGGTACAGTCGTACTGGTTCCAGGCCTGACCGTGGTAAACATTTCCACAAAGTCGGATTATTATTAATAAATGGAATGTTTTCATAGAGCATAACAAAACTTAACAACCTTCTAAGTAACTGTTTTATAGTCCACTAAACATGAAACAACAGCCATATTGTAACCTTCACACTGGTGTCCCCCAATACAGTAGCCTTGTGTGTGTTCTGCTGTAGATTAAAGTACTCACTGGTAGCCCGGAGGATCCTCTAAGCGTCGTTGCTATGGTCACCACAACACGACCACTACCTGGAAATACTTCATCCCATCCATCCATCCATCCATTTTCTACCGCTTATTCCCTTTGGGGTCGCGGGGGCGCTGTAGCCTATCCCAACTACAATCGGGCGGAAGGCGGCGTACACCCTGGACAAGTCGCCACCTCATCACAGGGCCAACACAGATAGACAGACAACATTCATCCCATTCTGGGTAATTCATCTAAGTTAGAACTGGGCTTCCATGTGCTGAAACCACAGGTGTAAGTTGTTCTCTAAAATATGGTAAACGTGACAGTCACAGCTGGGACCATTTTTTGCGTTGTAAGCATTGCGTGTCCCACATTGTCATTCCACATCGCTCAAAAGCTCACCAATGTCATGTGGCGCTGATGGTGTGGAAAATAAATTGAATCAATGGACTTCATCTCCACTTAGCATTGCGGCTGATAACAGTCTTAGTAGCAATAAAGGGATCATATTCATCCATCTTCGTCCGCTTATCCGAGGTCGGGTCGCAGGGGCAGCAGCTTTAGCAGAGAAGTCCAGACTTCCCTCTCCCCGGCCACTTCGTCCAGGTCCCCCCGGGGGATCGCGAGGTGTTCCCATGCCAGCTGTGAGACATAGTCTCCCCAACGTGTCTTGAGTCTTCCCCGTGGCCTCCTACCGGTCGGACATGCCCTAAACACCTCCCTAGGGAGGCGTTCAGGTGGCATCCTGACCAGATGCCCGAACCACCTCATCTGGCTCCTCTCGATGTGGAGAAGCAGCGGCTTTACTTTGAGCTCCTCCGGGATGACAGAGCTTCTCACCCTATCTCTAAGGGAGAGCCACATTTCGGCCGCTTTTACCTGTGATCTTGTCCTTTCAGTCATAACCAAAAGCTCATGACCATAGGTGAGGATGAGAACGTAGATCGACCAGTACATTCATTACTGAAGACGCCGCACCGATCTGCCTGTCGATCTCACGATCCACTCTTCCCTCACTCGTGAACAAGACTCCGAGGTACATGATCTCTTCCCCAACCCGGAGATGGCACTCCCCCCTCTTCCAGGCGAGAACCATGGACTAGGACTTGGATCATAGTTCGATATTTTTTCTAGATTTAAAACACTTTTTGGTCTATATAACATACAAACCCCGTTTCCATATGAGTTGGGAAATTGTGTTGGATGTAAATATAAACGGAATACAATGATTTGCAAATCCTTTTCAACCCATATTTAATTGAATGCACTACAAAGACAAGATATTTGATGTTCAAACTCATAAACTTTTTTTTTTTTTGCAAATAATAATTAACTTAGAATTTCATGGCTGCAACACGTACCAAAGTAGTTGGGAAAGGGCATGTTCACCACTGTGTTACATCACCTTTTCTTTTAACAACACTCAATAAACGATTGGGAACTGAGGAAACTAATTGTTGAAGCTTTGAAAGTGGAATTCTTTCCCATTCTTGTTTTATGTAGAGCTTCAGTCGTTCAACAGTCCGGGGTCTCCACTGTCGTATTTTACGCTTCATAATGCGCCACACATTTTCGATGGGAGACAGGTCTGGACTGCAGGCGAGCCAGGAAAGTACCCACACTCTTTTTTTACAAAGCCACACTGTTGTAACACGTGCTGAATGTGGCTTGGCATTGTCTTGCTGAAATAAGCAGGGGCGTCCATGAAAAAGACGGCGCTTAGATGGCAGCATATGTTGTTCCAAAACCTGTATGTACCTTTCAGTATTAATTGTGCCTTCACAGATGTGTAAGTTACCCATGCCTTGGGCACTAATGCACCCCCATACCATCACAGATGCTGGCTTTTGAACTTTGCGTCGATAACAGTCTGGATGGTTCGCTTCCCCTTTGGTCTGGATGACACGATGTCGAATATTTCCAAAAACAATTTGAAATGTGAACTCGTCAGACCACAGAACACTTTTCCACTTTGCACGAGTCCATCTTAGATGATCTCGGGCGCAGAGAAGCCGGCAGCGTTTCTGGATGTTGTTGATAAATGGCTTTCGCTTTGCATAGTAGAGCTTTAACTTGCACTTACAGATGTAGCGACGTACTGTATTTAGTGACAGTGGTTTTCTGAAGTGTTCCTGAGCCCATGTGGTGATATCCTTCAGAGATTGATGTCGGTTTTTGATACAGTGCCGTCTGAGGGATCGAAGGTCACGGTCATTCAATGTTGGTTTCCGGCCATGCCGCTTACGTGGAGTGATTTCTCCAGATTCTCTGAATCTTTTGATGATATTATGGACCGTAGATGTTGAAATCCTTAAATTTCTTCAATTGCACTTTGAGAAACGTTGTTCTTAAACTGTTTGACTATTTGCTCATGCAGTTGTGGACAAAGGGGTGTACCTCGCCCCATCCTTTCTTGTGAAAGACTGAGCATTTTTTGGGAAGCTGTTTTTATACCCAATCATGGCACCCACCTGTTCCCAATTAGCCGGCACACCTATGGGATGTTCCAAATAAGTGTTTGATGAGCATTCCTCAACTCTATCAGTATTCATTGCCACCTTTCCCAACTTCTTTGTCACGTGTTGCTGGCATCAAATTCTAAAGTTAATGATTATTTGCAAAAAAAAATGTTTATCAGTTTGAACATCAAATATGTTGTGTTTGTAGCATATTCAACTGAATATGGGTTGAAAATGATTTGCAAATCATTGTATTCCGTTTATATTTACATCTAGCACAATTTCCCAACTCATATGGAAACGGGGTTTGTATAATGCTGGTGCTTTGGTCAAAATGTTGCATACAATATTGTTTTGCAGACCAGAAAAATAACTATACCCTACTACAACTGGCAGCCACATCTGGCCTGTCAAAGCTTTTCATTTGGCCCGTCGAATATCACCCAAATAGGTTTGATGAAACCATTTAAACTGGGGTAGATCATGCATGCAGTACTCCCGCCACTCCGCAGGGGGAAACAGCGAGGCTTATGTGTCACAATGAAGCAGCAGTGGGGTGAGTAGAAGACAACTTCTCATTCAACCCTGGAAAAAAATTCTAAATAAATTGCAAAAAACTGACTTTTAACAAGAATTAATGTTCTGTCCTAAGCAAGTGCTTGAGTCATTGTTTTCCTGTCGGCAACAAGCGGCAACAACGGTAGAAATCCCAGCGTGTAAGCTTCATAGCAATACTTGGTCAAACATTTGTAAGTAGATATTGTGCATAAAGATATTTACTTTGTTTTGTATTGAAATGGCTGACTTCGTGATGTATTTTGTATTCGTGGTTATGTTCACATTTGTCTGAGAGTAATTCTGCCGAGCAAACCTTGTTTAATACATGTAGCGTTAAATTTGACCACTAAAAGGCGACAACGCTAGTTGTGATAAGTCACATACAGTGTGTGCAATGTTTGGTGTGTAAATTTTGTGAAATTTATATATGTCGGCATTTGTAGTTTATTGTGTGAATATATTAACACTAAACCTTCTATTTTATTTATGTAAAATACACAATGGACATTATTTATGCAAAATACACAATTGATGTTATACTTTTGTTATGTTTATTTTATGTTTATGTTTTCAGTCTTGCAAACCTAAATTAAGGAAGAAGTGTAAAGAATTAAACTAAGGAAGGAAAATAATACAAAAGAAGGAACATCCTCAACAAAAACTTTAACTTCTTAACTCTCTGCCCACGCTGGAAACGAGTAGTGAGGGCAGAATAGTGAATTTATTGACAGTGCAGTGTGAAAGCCGATGTGTTAAGTAAAGGCAGTCTCAAATAAATACAATCTGTGGAGGCACTCTCTAAAGAAACTTCCACAATTCACGAAAGATCCTCTGAGCCCTTGGCCTCTTGAAAATGCGACCCTCTTAGTCGAATAGCCCTGTGCTACTTTGTATTAGAAATGGCTATAGTAGTAGAGGATGCATGTGCATGTACGGGCCAGTCTGCCCCACAACAAGAGGATAGAGAAAAAATAGAACTTATTGACTACAACACCATTAAAATGGCGTGATCGCGCAGAGCTTTATGAGTAAACCTTTACCATATATGGAGATATCCGCTGACGTAACTAAGGCAAATAAGTCACTAAAGTTTCAAATTCCCAACGGCTCGTATGGAGCAAGTTTGGAAAAAGGCAAGATTTTTTTTTTTTTTTTTCAAATATCTTTGCCAAGCCTCCATGGTTTGATTTCACATTTTCAGAATGTATGGGGATTCCAAATACACCAAAAGAGGTACACGTTGGTTTTGTATAATATGAACTTTAACCAGCATATTGCATGCCGTTTTCCTATGTTACGCAGATGAAAACATTTAATATAGCAATGAAACTAATCAGCTATTTCAACTCCAGACATGTTTTAAAGACATTAAGAGCTGGATGACTTTGAACTTCTTACCAATAAACTCATATAACACTAAATTATAATCTTTGACTGACAGTACCTCAGAGGCAAGTTTACATATGATCCAACTGCTCTAGATGGTTTTATATGCAGGTTACCCCTGGCAGCACAGTTAGGAACCTGGGGCATTACACTTGATCACAGTCTATTGTTATGGTCGAGCATGCGGGAGGTTGTGGCGTGACCCCAGGAATCACTATGCAGAGACGGAAGGTGACGTGCAGATGAAAATATGTATGATTTAGAAACTCAGGCAGCACCAGCGTAGACAAACTAGTCGATCATAGGTGAGTCAAAAAAATACTTTACAGGAACAGATGCAGAAATTTACAGGCATAAAAGAGGGAAAAACATGGATCATAGGATACAAAATATCCAGAATGTAAGATACGGAATGTGGCGTTGAACGTGAATCAGAGCAAAGCACATTTACCCAGTGCAGACACTTAGATAATCCGGAGGAATCTGGAGCATTCGGCGTGACATATGCTGCAAAGCAGCAGCGCAGACATGAAAGCAAACAGAGGACTTCTTCAACAATCTATCCTATTCATCTGCACTTTGACCCCCAGCTATAAATGTGGCCTTTTTTGAATTTCCACATGGCTCCTCATGACACACATTTGGTAAACACTTCTCACATCATGACCTTTTCCAGTCATTAAAGGCTGGCTTAGCTGACGACATAGGCGCCGAGTACACAATGCAACAAGTACGACATCTCGCCCATCAACACCTGCTATGTAACAATAATAATAATAATACCTGGGATTTATATAGCGCTTTTCTAAGTACCCAAAGTCACTTTACATGTAGAACCCATCATTCATTCACACCTGGTGGTGGTAAGCTACTTTCATAGCCACAGCTGCCCTGGGGTAGAACTAGGGCTGCGCGATCATGAAAATAGTAATCACGATTATTTCTATCAATATTGATATCACGATTACTCGCAATATTGTGGTCGTGGAGGGGGCGTGTGAACATGACATGTCATTTTTATTGAAATAGTCTCATAAAAAGATATAGTTTATTGTTTTTGTGTGCCTTCATGTGCAATACATATATGCTAAAGCCGTGGTCACCAAACTTTTCGAGCCCAAGATCCTGGTCTCAGCCAAAACCCAACGCAAGATCTACCCCTGCGCCAACTATGCAAATATAAATATAAATGGGGGAGCCGACCATCAGTGCAGCACGGTAGATAAGGGGTTAGTGCGTCTGCCTCACAATACGAAGGTCCTGAGTAGTCTTGGGTTCAATCCCGGGCTCGGGATCTTTCTGTGTGGAGTTTGCATGTTCTCCCCGTGACTGCGTGGGTTCCCTCCGGGTACTCTGGCTTCCTCCCACTTCCAAAGATATGCACCTGGGGATAGGTTGATTGGCAACACGAAATTGGCCCTAGTGTGTGAATGTGAGTGTGAATGTTGTCTGTCTATCTGTGTTGACCCGGCGATGAGGTGGCGACTTGTCCAGGGTGTACCCCGCCTTCCGCCCGATTGTAGCTGAGATAGGCTCCAGCGCCCCCCGCGACCCCAAAGGGAATAAGCGGTTGAAAATGGATGGATGGATGGAGCCGACCATCAGCTCCCTCATCAAGAAGGCCCAGCAGAGGATGTACTTCCTGCGGCAGCTCAGGAAACTTAAGGTGCCGACCGAGATGCTAGTGCAGTTTTACTCAGCCATCATCGAGTCCATCCTCACCTCCTCCATCACCGCGTGGTTCCCCGGCGCCACAGTCCAGGATAAGCATCGACTGCAGCGCATCGTACGTGCTGCTGAGAAGGTGATTGGCTGCAAGCTCCCATCCCTCCAGGACTTGTTCTCCTCCAGGACCAGGAGGCATGTGGGTCGGATCACAGCTGACTCTTCTCACCCTGGACACAAACTATTCTCCCCTCTCACCCCCGGGCAGGAGACTACGGTCCATCCAGATCCACACCTCCCGCCACCTGAACAGTTTTTTCCCCTCGGCCATCAGGCACATGAACAATAACAAGATCTGATAGCTCAGTTACAGCTCTTTTTATTACCAAACATCTGTGTTATATGTGTTTTATGTTGCACGATTGCACCAAGAAAAAATCCTATTTTGTGAACCCGTTCTCAAAGAATGGCAATAAAAACTATTCTGATTCTGATTCTGATATAAATAGTATTATTAAACATTTATTTTTTGTTGTTATTTAAAGAAAAAGCTTTGCGGTTTTATTATTGAATGATGTCAACATTTAGTTTTTTTCTCATTGTGCTTCTTCTTTTTTTGTTTTTCTTTTTGCTGGTGTTTTTTGTGTGGTCGGGGGTGGGGCGGGGGGCGTGGTTGGGGGCGTGGTTAAGAGGGGAGGAGTATATTTACAGCTAGAATTCACCAAGTCAAGTATTTCATATATATATATAAGAAATACTCAAGTATTTCATATATATATATATATATATATATATATATATATATATATATATATATATATATACTCAAGTATTTCATATATATATATGAAATACTTGACTTTCAGTGAATTCTAGCTATATATATATATATATATATATATATATATATATATATATATATATATATATATATATATATATATATATATATATATATATATATATATGTATATATATATATATATATATATATATTATTATTATTATATATATATATATATATATATATATATATATATATATAGTATAGTATAGCAGTTGTGCACTGCACTCTCTAAAAGCCCTAGATGTTATTGTCACATATGCATGTACAGTAGATGGCAGTATTGTCCTGTTTAAGAGTGTCACAACATTGCTGTTTACGGCAGACGGACTGCTTTACGGTAGACGAAAACGTGACTGCTGTTGTTGTGTGTTGTTACCGCGCTGGGAGGACGTTAATGAAACTGCCTAACAATAAACCCACATAAGAAACCAAGAACTTGCCCTCGATCATTCTACAGTTATAACGTGATTGGGCAGGGACGCTGTTTATATTGAGGGAAAGCGGACGTGAAAACAGGCTGGCCGCTGTCGACCCGTCACTCAGGTCCGCATAGAGCTGGAGGGGGCGTGGCCTCCAGCTCCGTCTGAATTTCGGGAGATTTTCGGGAGAAAATTTGTCCCGGGAGGTTTTCGGGAGAGGCGCTGAATTTCGGGAGCCTCCCGGAAAATCCGGGTGGATTGGCAAGTATGACAATAGTCCTAGTACTGTAGTATATTTGTGCATCCTGTGGTCTCATATGGGAAGCGAGTCAGCTTAAGTCAGCGCCAGAAGTAGTAAAATCGTCTGTTCACCTGGTGGGTTTTTCTTTTGTAATAAAGAGGAGATAAACAGGAAAGTCCTTCTTTAGCTACCGCCTTGTTTCATCATGCCTTTGCACATGTCAATGTTTACTTTTGTATACAAATCAACACAAAATATGTACTTTGGAGCAATATTCACAGACTCTAGTATTTAGCTTGTCCTGTTGCAGTCAAGTGATGATGATGATGATGACAGTAGGCTCCGTAACCGACGGACGGGTCTCTCGCCTTTATGGAACCTTACAGTTTGTGGAAGACCTGGAAGAACTTCCAGCAGAGCACCGCATTGCTGGAGAGAGGAAGCCAGTTGATTGCTGCCCAGAAAGTTTCTAATGATGCGTCCCCAAAATGCAAGTCCTTGCATGCAGGAAGATGCTAAAAAAATGTCAGATGCGCTGCAACAATCAGCCTTATTGCATTGTTGCAGCCGGATCATTTTTGTGCACGTCATGCATGCCATGCGTGTTTATGAGTCGAGCAGCTGGAGTGTGCTGCCGTGCTCGGTCTGTGTGGCCGAGAGCAGCGGGATGTAGGGTTGAAGAGAGAGCGGCGGGTCTGTCATATTAGTACTTTTTATTTTTCTCTAATATTTTCCCGATCGACTGGTAGGGTCCCAAAGATTGACGGGTCGATCGCGATCAACGGGTTGCCAACCCCTCTGCTAAGGGGTAGGATTTTTTATTTTTTTTAGACAAATGTTCAAGGTTGTCTACAAAAGATGTGTCTGTCCACTTTGAGACTTCCAGGAAGCTGGTAGAAAGAGCAGATGCGTACGGGATAGCTCTTCCGAGTCGGACATAATAAAACCCCAGGCAAAGTTAACTTGATGATTGCAAACAATAATATGTGTTGAAGTGAGGAGAACTTTCCCCCCTCAGCCTCAACCTTTAATCTCTAATAAAGCTCACCAAGTTTTTAGATTCACTGTCTTAGGTTTATTTTACAGTATGCTTGTTTGCAGCAAAGACATATAATTCTCTCATGCCCACAAGTAGGAAAAGGGAGACTTCCTGCCACCTATGGTTCCTGGCAAAATATCTGTCCTATCCTCCCCAAAGACTGATGTGCTTTTCCATCCTTGCCCCATTTGACATTGGTTTCAATGGCAACAGCTCCTGCGTTGGCTTATCTTGATGAGAATTGTAGCTCGTAAATTCTTCATACACTTGTGTGACCTTGTACATGTGTTCCACTATATCAGTGATGGGAAAGATACTTGGAAAAACGTAGTAAGATAACTGCAAGTTACTGTCAGGTTTAAGCACCGAACTATCTATTAAACAGGACAAGAAGCAAGGAATCAAGCAGAGACAGATTTAAATTTTGCTCATGTGGAGAAACGTATGGGGCTGCACACTCAGTTACAGTCTCCCACCACGCTCTGAGGTACAGCCCCCGCGCTCCCCATTTTATTCAGGAGTTCCCTAGTTACATCGCTGAAGCTGCTTCTCAAGGGAGGGGTCACATATTATGTAAGCAGCTCCAGTAGACACAATACGTGATTATTCAGAATGGAAATGTGCTGACACTTGTGATTTCGCCTTGTCTCTGCTTTGTCTGTGTTGAGGTACTCGAAGTCCGTCCTTGGCTTTTAGCAGGCTGTAAGACACAAACAGCAGCAGCGAGGCACTCCTAACTTGCAGTGGAAGATAACAAGTTATGTGCCTTTAAAGCATAAGAGTTGTGTGATAACTTATATATAATTATTCTAACATTTACACTCAATTAAATGTAGCTAAGCTACAAGGGAAGCTACTCCCGGAGAAATTTAGCAAGCTACATGGCAAAAGTCGCTTGCTACATTTAACGACATATCCATCTATGGGCCCACATGTATAATATCTAAGGTAATGTTACTGAAAGTGTACAAATGGACCCAATAAGGGTCCATTACTATTAACTATCTGTCATTTAGCTGGGGACACCCTACATATACCTCTAGGGCCCCCCCCCACTGTATGTATTTGTTTAGTTTGCATTTTCTTTGGCACACCCTTATAATGTTTTCCATTTCCTCTACCGACTGTAAAAAAAAAAACAGTATATATTGACAAAAAAAAACTATGACGTGTATTGTTAGTAAACAGTTGGTAATGGTTATGTACAGTAAAACTTTTCATGAACTCAACTCACCTAAAGTGTGTTCCTAAATTTGTGTTTCACGTCTTAGATGAAGAGAGCAGTTATGATTTTGGTTTATAGAGTAAACAACTAAATACTATGGTTTTGAGCATTGTTTTCTCTAAATGCATACATTTGTCTAATTATTGTAGGTTTCCTGGACGTCGCCTGCGTCACAAAAGGAAAAATCTAATATGCATAGAGAGTGCTTTTTTTTTTGGAATTGTCAGCTTGAAGCGTCCCTCTGTCTCTGACTCCCTCATCGTCTTGTGACATGAGTGCGATTCTGTTTTGATTTTGCGTCCTAGTTTTGATGACCCACCTTATCAGTCTGTAATGTTTTGCCCTAACCTTAGCCAATTGTAACTCATCATAGGAACACCAACCGATCTTCATGGATTTTTTCCGTATGTATGGATATTATCATTCATCCAGGTCATTGTATTCTCTCTGTATTTTTTGGGCCTGGATTCACAGTCCATTTTCTCTTTTTGTAGCTTATAGCTTTGACGTAAGCTACAGTGGGTCTAAAAGTAGCTAAGCTACAGGAACCGCTACTCGTTCAAAAGGGAGCTAAACTACCGCCAAGCTACTGGAAAATGTAGTTAAGCTACGTAGCTTTGCTACATGTAGCTTGTTACTGCCCATCACTGTTTAATACTTACCATTTACATTTACCTCATGATATACCATAATAATTATATCATAGTTAGGAGGCAGAAATATGATGGGAAGATTAATAATCTGTATTTTTCTTACTATAAGGCGCACCGGGTTATAAGGCGCACTATGTATGGAGTAATTCTGGTTGTGCTTACTGACCTCAAACCAATGTTATGTGGTTCATAGTAATGATAAGTGTGTGTGTGTGTTTTTTTAACATGTCCTGTCCTGCCACTTAGGCAAATCATATTGTTGATGTAGATGCCCATATCTGCTGTACAGATTTACTTTACAAAAAACAAATGTGGGATACTTCTCTTGTTGCCTTATTTGTATCTGTCTTTCATCAAATTGATTTATTTAATGTTTGACGCAGCCGGACCTGAGCAAAAGGGAATAGAAAGAAGAAGAAAAAGGAAGACAGAGGGGAAAATAGCGGGGAAAAGATGGGGATAAGACAGAGAGACAACAACAACAACAACAACAACAACAACAACAACATCAGCAAATAGGATGTGTACAAATATGATATGAAAAGTAATAGCAAAGAACCAGTTAGTGAAGTAGATAGCAATAACACAGAAATGACAATGAACATTATTGCACTACAAATTGAACAATAAAAATACCAATAGAAATAACACTATTGATAATGAATAATAATAATAATAATAATAATTACCTCTATTATCAACAATACAATTGTTTCAAATGCAGCAATATATATATGTAATAAAACTTAAATTACAATAGAAAGCAGACAAATAGAGGGTAAGGAAGAGAAGCGGACTATATTAACCTCACAGCTTAACATAGGCCACCTACCAATGGCCTAGTGGTTAGAGTGTCCGCCCTGAGATCGGTAGGTCGTGAGTTCAAACCCCGGCTGAATCATACCAAAGACTATAAAAATGGTACCCATTACCTCCTTGGCACTCAGCATCGAGGGTTGGAATTGGGGGTTAAATCACCAAAAATGATTCCCGCTGTTGCCCACTGCTCCCCTCACCTCCCAGGGGGTGATCAAGGGTGATGGGTCGAATGCAGAGAATAATTTCGCCACACCTAGTGTGTGCGTGACAATCATTGGTACTTTAACTTTAACTTTTAAACTTTATCATTTTGCTGTGTTTTACCCAGTTTTCCCTGGGGGTGGGGGGTACACAACAATGTTAATATGCATTTGTTGATTGTGTATGTATATATGTTTGTTTGTACAGGGAATGTACGTGTGGACGTATGTACCGTAATTGTGTATGTATATGCGAGCGTATGTACCTATGTAAGGTACATACACAATGTGTGCGGGTATGTATGTACTATGCATGTATATATGTATGAATAATTGCATGTATATGGGTATGTATGTATGTATGTGTGCTTGCATGTACAACATATTTGTCTTCCAGTATGTGCGAGTGCCAAAGTACGGCCAGAGGCCAACCCACAACAGCAGGTGCGAAACCCAGGGATCAAGGGACCCCCGGCCCCAGTGACATGACTACTGCTATGGCTTTCCTGGCGCATACGACAAATTGCTTTCCGTTTCAAGCGTCTCTCTTCCAAGAATGACTTATATGCCTCCTGAGAGACTCTGCAGCCGTTTTTAATTGTTGCACGCCAGTTGGATCTCTCACTTGCAAGAGCCTAAATGTTGCAAAGTTGATGTAGAAATATTTAAAGTCCTGATTACGTCTTTAAAATGTAGACGGAAACGTCCTTGTTTGCGCGAAGCATTGGCTAGTTTGCCATACAAGCGTCATACATACGATGAATGTGCCAGGCCCATTGGAGATGGCGTTGGCAAAGGGTTGATTACAGGTCACTTGAGGCTGTTTTCTGCAGTATGAGTGATTGGTTACATGTTCCTTCCAACAAACGCTTAGCATGGAACAAAGGCAGCGGAAATGAAAGGCATTGAGGAGATGTTCGTGCCTGCGGTATGTTGTCCATGACTCAGATGCATACAGTAAGGTACTAAGTACACTTGTGTGGTAAACACATACTTTAAGTAGCAAGGAAAAGTTCCTGTTGTGCCAGGCACGCTTTCTCAATTTGCTAAAAATAGACGATGCCCTTCCAATGCGCAGGTCAACTTCTGCATCAAGGTCGTTGGTGTTGCAGACTGTGGATCCCAGGTAGGTGTATTTGTCCACCACAGATAGAGGTGTGTTGGAGATGGAGATAGCAGGTTTCAGGGTTGCAGTTTGGGCAAGGAAAACTGTCTTTTTTAGGCTATTCTGCAGGTCGAACTCTTGGCAGGCAGAGTCAAAAGATGTACAGAGCAGTTCTAGTTCCGCCTCTGAGTGGGTGGCAAAAGCAGCATCATCAGCATAAAGCAGTTCACGCACCAAGACTTTGGTCTTAGCCCGCAGTCTGGATAGATTGAAAAGTTTTCCTGAGCTGCGAGTATGTAAGAGGATGCCAGAGTCTTTTCGGATAGCGCGACATAGTAGAGCAGAGAAGAATATTCCAAAGAGGGTAGGACAGAGAAAAACAAACCTGCTCACCCCACATCTGGAATTTGTCAGAGTGAGTGCCTTCAAAATGTACTGTTATCTTCATGCCATCATAAAATTCAGTGATCACATTCAGCAGTTTAAGGGGGCAGACAAATATTTGCAGAACAAGGGAATGCAGGGAGCAAGGGACAATCGCCCTCACACAGGCAGGCCGGCCAGCGATAAAACCAGAGGACCGGGCCCTCCAGCGGCAGGGCGGAGACCAGGGCTATTTAACTACATCATGAAAAGGCCTGCAGTTTCAAGAGCCCAGGGGAAATTTGGATGTTTCTTCAGAAAGGGCCTTTGCAGGTTGTATTCTTTTGAGACTGCATTTACTTAATTGCAAATTAAACACATCAGCTTTCACACTACACTGTCAATAAATTAGTTGTTCTGCCCTCAATACTCGTTTCCAGCATATGCAGCTAGACAGATAGTTAACAGCATAAAGAAACAGAAGCTCCAGAAGTTTTGTTGAGGATTGATGTTTGTACTTTGGAATTTTTTTCCTTCCTCATTTTTATTCCTTTACACATCTTACTTAATTTAGGGTTGTAAGACTAAAATATAAACATAAAATATACATGACAAAAGTACTATGTTGCTGGTGTAATTTACATAAATAATGTCCATTGTGTATTTTACATAAATATGATAGAAGGCTTCATGTTAATACATTCACACAAAACTACAGATGTTTACGCATATAGAAATGAAACAACATCCACATCTTACAATGCACACAATGTATGTGTCTGTGACTCATCACAATTAAACTTAAGGTGTAGTTGTGGGGAGGCGGGGCCGGCGGATCGACAACGAGGCAGGGCACGCCGGGGCCCGCTCCAAGATGGCGGCGAGGAGGCGTGGCCGGTAGTCCATCAGTGGGGCAGGACACACCGGGCCCGCTCCAAGATGGCGGCGAGAAGGCGTGGCCGGCGGACCCGCGTCTAAATTGACTACAGGTGCGTGGATCGCGCAGCTGCTCACAATCTATTAATCCCCTCTCTGTGTATAAAAGCGTGACAGCCGAGAGAGACAGGAGGAGAGTTGGAGAGCCCGCAGCCACGCATGCAGCGAGAGACGGAGAGAGAGGCCGGAGCCAGAGAGAAGCAAACGCCGAGCGAGAGCGGAAAAGAGCGCAAGACACCCGGCGACGCCCTCAGTTGGAGGGAAGGAGCGAAGAGAGAGAGAGAGTGAGAGTGCGAGGAAGACGACGTGCTGCTGAAGAGCGGACGGAGGAGCGAGCAGGGAACGGCGAGGCTGAAAAGCAATCCGGACGACGGTCAAGGAAGGACAATGACTTTCTTTATTATTTCAACAAGACAAGTCTTTTACCAGATTGCTTGGAGCGGGCCCCGGTGTGCCCTACCCCGCTGACGGACTACCGGCCACGCCTCCTCGCCGCCATCTTGGATCGGACTCCGGCGTGCCCTGCCTTGTTGTCGATCCGCCGGCCCCGCCTCCCCACAGTAGCGTTATCGCCCTGTACTTTAGCGCTACATGTATTAAACAAGCTTTGATCACCTTAAAACCTCTTAAGGCCCAAGCTGTTTGTTTACATTGGTTTTTTTTTATTTCTCTTTGCTATTTGGACTTATTGGACCTTAATTAGAATAAAAACTAAAAATCATCTTTTGATATGATGTACTTAGTCCATAAGTACACAAACGTGTACTTCATGTGTAGTGACATGCTAATTTTTATTTTTACACTTTTTTTTCCCAAATTCCATTGTATGTTATACTCTTCTGACACCACCAGATAGCAGTATAAGTGTCCATATGTCGGCATAACACCCCAATTCAGTAGTGTACACAATTTTGGAAATAAGAGCTAAAAGGTGCTGTCCACGCATGTGGCCACTAAGGCCTTTAGAGGTTTAATCTCAGAAAAAGACAAAATGACCACAAATACAAAAGGCATCAGAAAGTCAGCAATTTCAATACAAAACAAACTAAATATTTTTATGTACAATATCTAATTACAAAGATATGACCAGGTTTCATGATGAAGCTTACACGTGTGGATTTCTACCACTGTTGCTGCTTGTTTAGAACAATGTTTTTCAACCTTTTTTGAGCCAAGGCACACTTTTTGAGTAGAAAAAATCCAGAGGCACACCACCAGCAGAAATAATTAAAAAACAAAACTCAGTTGACAGTAAAAAGTCGTTGTCGCAATTGCTGAATACGACTTTAAACCATAACCAACCATGGATCAATATAGCTCTTGTCTCAAAGTAGGTGTACTGTCACCACCTGTCACATCACACCGTGACTTATTTTGAGTGTTTTGCTGTTTTCCTGTGTGCAGTGTTTTACAAACTTAGTTTTTGTCTTGCGCTCCTATTTTGGTGGCTTTTTCTCATTTTTTTGTATTTTCCTGTAGCAGTTTCATGTCTTCCTTTGAGCGATATTTCTCGCATCTACTTTGTTTTAGGAATCAAGAATATTTCAGTTGTTTTTATCCTTCTTTGTGGGCACATTGTTGATTGTCATATCGTGTTTGGATGTACATTGTGGACGCCGTCTTTGCTCCACAGTAAGTCTTTGCTGTCGTCCAGCATTCTATTTTTGTTTACTTTTTAGCCAGTTCAGTTTTAGTTTTGTTCTGCATAGCCTTACCTAAACGTCAATGCCTTTTCTTAGGGGCACTCACCTTTTGTTTACTTTTGGTTTAAGCATTAGACACCTTTTTACCTGCACACTGCCTCCCGCTGTTTCCAGCATCTACAAAGCAATTAGCTACCGGCTGCCACCTACTGATATGGAAGAGTATTACATGGTTACTCTGCCGAGCACTAGACAGCACAGACACTCAACAACAACAACACATAATTTGCAAACTATAATTACTGGTTTGCAAAAAATATTTTTAACCCAAATAGGTGAAATTAGATCATCTCCTACGGCACACCAGACTGTATCTCACGGCACACTACCGCAACACAGTGGGTGAAAAACACTGCTTTAGAACACTATGTCCGCTTAAAAGGTCTGACAGGAAACACTCACTAAGTTTCCAAGCATAAATTAGTCGGATTTCTCAAATGGTTAATGTTTTTTGTATTTTCACACTAAAGTGTCTAGTCCAAGTGTGCATGCACACCCTCTAATGTGACTATTGGTCATGCGCCATGAGCCTCCCGTACACTGGGGGGCGTTTCCTTACAACGTGTTTCAATTGATGTCCGCTGTAATATTGGCACAGGTTACAAATGTTACATCTCTAATGGCTATGTCGATGTTAAATAGCAGACAGTATCATAAAATGATCTTGGATTGCGCTACGAACATGAAGCTACTACCAACCACCATGGACCGCTGCACCCCCGCTCCCGTACAATGGGCCGTTTAAGGTCCTACAGCACAGGGATAAGAGCCTGGTCGTGGACATCCGCCTGCCCCTTGGAGGGTGTCCACCTTTCCCCCGCCACGAACCTCCCCCCCTCAGCCCCTGCGATCTGTACCCGCTGTGGTTGGGCCATCAACCCTCTATGTGTGAATTCTGGGAGGACTTATGTAGTCACCCACAAAACTTTAGTTATTGTTTGAGAATTCCGGTTGGGAGTTCCAATCAGACGGGTTTTCTCGGGACATATTTCCGGTGTTGTTGCTGTTGCACTCATAGATATCATACAGTACATGAATAGATGCCGCGTGTAGATGTGGCGCAGGAAATTTGGCCGCCGTCTGGAACAGGTCGTCTACTCCTCTTTCAGCAGCAGAAAGATCAAGGAAGAACACAATGGCAGAGTATTGTTCTGCGTATTCTTGCATAAATCGGCGCACCGTGGAAAACAGGTCATGGGGGATTTATTTTCACAAGTAAGAGTGAACATTACTATTGGTTATATTTTGTGAATCAATGATTATTGTACTGTATCCATGCCCACGAGCGAAATAGTAGCCAGATCCTGCAGCTAGCTTAGTTAGCTACTGTATGCTTAGTGCCAGTGTTCCGAATATGAACTGAGACTTTATAAGTTGTTTTCCTTAACACTGACTTAGATTACAACTGACACAATAATGCTAAAGAACACATTTTATTGGTATAAAATTGGCCAGCGATTTTATTTGCACAGGATGTACATGTAATTCACCAACAGTAAGCAAGCTGTCATGTCTTAATATAGTAGTAGTTTGTCATCAAGCTAATTTGGCTGTTGATGTTTTCTCAAGTTTAGCAGCTTTGCTTCATTATCAACAGATACGCATCAAAATGAAAAACACTTGTGTTAAGTCCCACGTGACACAAGTGTCAAAAGAACATGTTTGCTGAAATTATGCTCATTTCAATGTTTTTCGCTGTTCTCTTTAGTTTGTCTTGTTTGCCGTGTAATGCAGGTCCTAGAGCAGGGGTGGTAAAACATTTTGGCTCAGGGGCCACATTGGCTTTTAAAATTTAACACGTGGGCCGGGCGAGCACATGATGCATTTCAAAGCAAATCACATCTGTTGGAACTAAAAGTAGACTTCTCAAAGATGTTCTATTTAATTTTAATACAACTATTTGTTTATATTTAATATATTTAATACATGCACCTGGGGATAGGTTGATTGGCAACACTAAATTGGCCCTAGTGTGTGAATGTGAGTGTGAATGTTGTCTGTCTATCTGTGTTGGCCCTGTGATGAGGTGGCGACTTGTCCAGGGTGTACCCTGCCTTCCGCCCGATTGTAGCTGAGATAGGCTCCAGCATCCCCCGCAACCCTAAAAGGGAATAAGCGGTAGAAAATGGATGGATGGATGGATATTTAATATTTGTTTTTTGGTGGTCCGGATCAAAAAGACCAACGGGCCGGATGTGGCCCGCAGGTCGTAGTTTTCCCACCATGTCATGACGGATCATGTTTTATTTTAGTTTGACTACCTTGGTTCTATTTTCAGCAACCCTGGGTTTGTGTTTCTTAGTTGCCATGGGTGCTGATTATTTTCACATGCCTCTGATTAGTGTTCGGGACGCTTACTTGCTCCCGGGCACTAATCAGAGAGCTATTTATTCCTGTCTGTCACCACGCTTGGGCTGGCTGTCTTGTTTGCTTCACGCAACGGTTACGTTCGTATTCCTATTGATTCCTGTTCTAAGCTTCGCCATAGATTTTCTGTTAATTTGTATTTCCTGACTGAATTATGGCAAATAAATAATTTTCCTACCTGCACACTGCCTCTGGACTTTTGTCTGCATCTTGGGAAAACGACCAACGCATTAACAAGCGAGCCCGCCGTAACAGAAGACAGCCAGCATACAGTTTTCCCGCAGCGGACTTGGAGGAGTGGGACGAAGGTACGCTATTCTCCCGAAGAGAACGAGAATCTGATGTGGGGCCCCGGAGGTTCGCTGGTCCCCATCGACTCCATTTGGCCCCGGGACATCGTCAAGGACCTTTGTCATACCAGCTCATATGAGATGGCACGAAATTAGTACACAATGTACCAGATTTAGCCAACTGAGTACCACTACTACATCATTTATGAAGAGATGTGTGGAGTAGGTTATAAAAAGTATAGGTTATATGGTATAAAGGTATATGTTATAAATAGAAGTGTGTATATATGTGTGTTTGCAAAATAGCTGTCTAGTGCAGGGGTGTCAAACTCGTTTTAGTTCAGGGGCCACATGGAGGAAAATCTGTGCACATGCGGGCCAGACTATCAAAATCATGGCATTAAAACTAAAAAATAAAGACGACTTCAGATTGTTTTCATAGTCTTACTTTGCCCAAAAATAGAACAAACACATTCCGAAAATATTACAATAAAAATATAGAAAAAAATATCGGCAGCGGTAAAGTTTAGATCCATGAAGGAAAGAAGAAAGTGAATGTATATATATATATATATATATATATATATATATATATATATATATATATATATATATATATATAT
The DNA here is from genome assembly GCF_033978685.3 of Nerophis lumbriciformis. Taxonomy (NCBI): domain Eukaryota; kingdom Metazoa; phylum Chordata; class Actinopteri; order Syngnathiformes; family Syngnathidae; genus Nerophis; species Nerophis lumbriciformis. The sequence goes on from NC_084585.2 coordinate 14,092,363, forward strand.
ATATATATATATATGCATAAAAATGTGTTTTCTTTTGTATTATTTTTTTTAACGTCTATGACAACCTTTTTCCAAAACACAATATAGAATGTGAGATATAACAGGATAATGCATACATTTATCATTTGTTTTCAAAACGGTTACAAAAAAGTGGGACACAATTTTTATGACATGATGGGCTCCATGGGACCCCATTTTGAAAATTCCTAGCGCCAACACTGATGGAGTATTGGTGCGTGCAAAACAGCAGCTGACGGCTGTGGCCTGCGGGCCGGTTCTAATACTAATTAAATATCATCCCAGGGGCCCGCAAGCCTTCACTTTGACACCCCTGATCCACAAAGATACAAAGAATTGCTATTGCCACATCGAGTGGACACATTTAGAACAGCGGTTTCTTTCATTCAAAAATAAATTTTAAACTTAGCAAACTCATCTTGCGGGCCGGATAAAACCTGTTCCTCGGGCCGTACTTTTACACCCCTGGTCTAGTGAATATTGTACTATTGTTAATCCCACTTGGAGTATTAAAACACAACAATTAATGTACACTGCATCATAGCTTCATGTATGAAGTTTGCATAAAAAAAACGCGTGGAAAATCAATTAAGTATTGAGAAAGTTATGATGGCTGACACTTCATTGATCCTGTCACTCGATGGAGATGTCAACTCGTTTAAGATGGCGGCCCTACAGCTCGTCAGCGCCAATAGGCAGTAGCGGTCGATGCAACATCTCTATGGTTGCACTTGTAAGCCACGGGTGTGGAGATGCTGCTTTGTTGTTCATTTAAAACAGGGGTGTCAAACTCAAATACAGAGTGGGCCAAAATGTAAAACTGAACAAAGCCGCGGGCCAAGGTTGAACAAATTAACCTTTTAATAGGGACCCAAACAAGTTTTGCATTGAACATTGAACAAGCAAGGCTTATATAACTTTATAGTGACAAGCAAAATCGAGTTTCAAATAATAATAATAATTAAAAAATATCAATGGCATATCAAATACAATTTAAATAAACATTGAATGCCTCTTTTCTATTTGCAGCCTTCTGAGGTAAATATCAACATTAACCTTCACTAAGTCTTTTTCCACAGGCTAATACATTTGAAAATAAAATAATGAATAAACCAACCATTCAGGACTCAAAACTGCTCAGTTTGCAACACACTGATCTAATCTGATGTGCCCAAGCCAGATACCTGCCATATTTTCTTGGATGCTTGTTCATTAATGTCGGGGCTCAGGCTTTGAGCCGATGCAACCTTCATTATCAAACGAAGGTGTTCATCAGTCATTATGCCGTCACGTCCGCTTTTAATCCATTCTAACAACGTGCCGGCCCAGTCACAAGATATATCCGGCTCCTGCACGCACACACACACGTGAATGCAACGCATACTTGATCCACAGCGATACAGGTTACACTGAGGGTGGTCATATAAACACTGTTAGAAATATACGCCAGACTGTGAATCCACACCAAACAAGAATGACAAACACATTTCGGGAGAACATCCGCACCGTAACACAACATAAACACAACAGAACAAATACCCAGAATCCCACGCAGCCCTAACTCTTTCTGGCTACAAACCCCCCCCCCCCTCCGCACGTCGGTTGAGGGGGGCGGGTGGATCAAGTATGCGTTGCATTCACGTGTGTGTGCGTGCAGAAGCCGCACATATTATGTGACTGGGCCAGCACTCTTTGGACTGGGTGAAAAGCAGACGTGACGATTTTCGGGAGGGGCACTGTAATTTGGGACTCTGGCAAAAATGCGGTTAACGCGGCACCGCCGCTGTATATAATCGGCTGGCCGGCGGGCCACCTCTAGTGTTAATTTAATATCGCCTCAATTTTGGCCCGCGGGCCAGAGTTTTACACCCATGATTTAAAACATGGTCTGAATGCCACTAAAACAGTTAGCTCCCTCTTTTGACACTCCTGTCCTTACATGCTACAATATCCTGGTAAGCCTTAAACAATCAGCAGGGGATCAAATATTTATTTTCCCCAGTCCCTCTATCTATCTCACATTAGCTACAGCTGTTATGATCTAACTGCAGTTGTTTCTTTCCTTCACCCCCCTGTGTGTGTGTTTTAATAAAGAACATTCCAGAAGATGACACATGTAATTGACTTTTGGTAAATGCTTTATTATTTTTTTCCAGCTCTAAAGAGCACCACAGCAAAGTGGGTATAATTGCTCCTCAGAATTTTGGAAGACTTCCTGGGAGGAGAACAGAAGGTTCTATCCAGGAGAAAATTACACCATCTTATAGCGCAGCAGCACTATGTACTGACCTCTGCTGGTCAAAAAGGCGTAGTGCATGCTCTAGTTAACTGCTGTGTTTATTTACTTTTTTTTATGTCTTTTTTATGTTTTTGTGCAACAAAGAGCTGTCAGAATAAAAAGCAGCAGTGGTCTTGCACAACATGAGTCATTTATTGTGAAATTGAAATTATTCCTTTGGGAAAACAAATGTTTTGTTGCACAGTTTCAACACTGTGTATTTTCCATGTCTTTATTGAGCAAAACACATGCAACCATGAGGATTATTTATGTTTTTATTGAAGGCATCAGTGCAAACCAAGTGACATGTGAAGGAAAAAGACTAGTCAATTTGGATAAAAAAATAAAAAAATAAAAGGCTACTGTTAGTTGTGTATTTTTTCCTGCACACTGAAGTTAAGGTGATTGCCTTAAGTGTTAAGTAAAGTGAAGTTAAGTAACTTAAATGTGTCAATCCAGGAAGTTGAGGTTCTAACCTTAGACACACAATGGCTACAAGAATAAAACCATGCCAATGAAGGATGCAATATTTGATGTGTCAATATTACAGTTGTCACCAGAATTCCAGGAGTCGATATTTATGATTTTTTACCATTCTTGACTATTATTTGAAAACACAAAATAAGTGTCAAGTATTTAAGATCACTGAGTAACAACATAATTCAAATATCAGTATCAACTGCCAATAGGTAAATACAATGTAAAAAAAAAGGGGTTTCAGGGTTCTATAACCTCCCAGTACAACAAAACAAACAATACTGTGCTTATATGATCATAAATAACAACAATAGTCAACTATTTTACAGAGTAAAAAGAACAGCTGTGGCGTGGAGCCTTCAAGTATATTAAACAAACATTATTGTTATCAGTATTCTTTCAATATCGTGGCAGTAGGACATCATCTAGTTGTTTGCAATGAAATAAGCTAATAACAAAGGCTTATTTCTAGGGATGTCCGATATCCGATATTCCGATATTGACCAAAGCCTTAATTACAGATACCGATATCAACCGATACCAATATCAACCGATACCAATATATACAGTCGTGGCATTAACACATTATTATGCCTAATTTGGACAACCAGGTATGGTGAAGATAAGGTACTTTTTATAAAAAAAATAAAAAATAAAATATGATAAATAAATTAAAAACATTTTCTTGAATAAAAAATAAAGTAAAACAATATAAAAACAGTTACATAGAAACTAGTAATTAATGAAAATGAGTCAAATTAACTGTTAAAGGTTAGTACTATTAGTGGACCAGCAGCACGCACAATCATGTGTGCTTCCGGACTGTATCCCTTGCAGACTGTATTGATATATATTGATATATAATGTAGGAACCAGAATATTAATAACAGAAAGAAACAACCCTTTTGTGTGAATGAGTGTGAATGGGGAAGGAAGGTTTTTTGGGTTGGTGCACTAATTGTAAGTGTATCTTGTGTTTTTTTATGTTGATTTAATAAAAAATAAATTTTTAAAAAAAAAAACCCGATACCGATAATAAAAAAACGATACCAATAATTTCTGATATTACATTCTAAAGCATTTATCGGCCTGACGATATTATCAGACATCTCTACTTATTTATGTTTACTATGTAAGACATTTGTTAAAGCTTAAAAGTTAAAGTAGCAATGATAGTCACACACCTCTGCATTTGACCCATCCCCTTTTACCACCCCCTGGGAGGTGAGGGGAGCAGTGAGCAGCAACGGTGGCCGCGCTTTGGAATCATTCTGGTGATTTGTTACGCTGAAATCTAACATCTTACACTTTTGATTGACCTTTGTGGCACCAGTGCTGCCAGCTGCTAGCAGGCACATGTTTAAAGTTGTTTCTGTTGAAGTGTTTGGAACATTTGGCTTCATACAAAAGTAATGAGGCAAACTTTAGCATTCTCGCATGTTTTGCTGCCGAAAAGACAGAAACACATTTGAGACGTAATAATAATTCAACCCTAAAAGGACCCAAACCATAACCATTTTAATAATTCTTACACATGTTTCAACCTGCTGCCATCATGGACTGTCTCATTGGCGCAGATGCTTCTGGCTGCTGCCCACGCCCACATTGAGCCACGCCCACTTGCCTCAACATTGGACTGCCGAAGAAGAATGCGTGCAAGATAATAAAAAGGCTAAACATATTTTTAAATAAATATTTGTGGTTTTACTTATCATTGGTATCAACATGTCAGCCTTTTGTCATTACATTATGCCCTTTTGCTCGATATACATTTTTTTTTGTTGATTTTCTTTCTCCAATGTGCCACAACAAAGAGGTGTGTTCAACAAATGGCCCCCAGGCCACACTTTGCCTTCCTGGTGAAATAAGTAAAAAGCAATAATGTTCAAAGTGTTGCCAAACGACAGAGGAGTGTCTCCAAGCTGTGTTTTCTTAGCACCAATGGAAGTGATGAAGGTTAGCTTGCACGCTTGTGGTGCTTTTCTGCATGCTGTGGTAATGCACATGCCCTGGGCTTGTGGTGGCGGATCTCCTCTCTCACTCATGACCAAATAAATGCATGACACAATATACACCTCTCTTTCACTTTTAAAGGGGAATATTATCACAATTTCAGAAGGGTTAAAACCATTAAAAATCAGTTCCCAGTGGCTTATTTTATTTTTCGACGTTTTTTTCAAACTTTTACCCATCACGCAATATCCCTAAAAAAAAGCTTCAAAGTGCCTGATTTTAACCATCGTTATATACACCCGTCCATTTTCCTATGACGTCACACAGTGATGCCAATACAAACAAACATGGCGGATAGAACAGCAAGGTATAGCGACATTAGCTCGGATTCAGACTCGGATTTCAGCGGCTTAAGCGATTCAACAGATTACGCATGTATTGAAACGGATGGTTGTAGTGTGGAGGCAGGTAGCGAAAACGAAATTGAAGAAGAAACTGAAGCTATTGAGCCAAATCGGTTTGAACCGTATGCAAGCGAAAACGACGAAAACGACACGACAGCCAGCGACACGGGAGAAAGCGAGGACGAATTCGGCGATTGGCTTCTAACCAACGATTGGTATGTGTTTGTTTGGCATTAAAGGAAACTAACAACTATGAACTAGGTTTACAGCATATGAAATACATTTGGCAACAACATGCACTTTGAGAGTGCACACAGCCCAGTTTTCATCAATTAATATATTCTGTAGACATACCCTTATCCGCTCTCTTTTCCTGAAAGCTGATCTGTCCAGTCCAGTTGGAAATGCATCTGCTTTGAGTGTCGCAGGATATCCACACATTCTTGCCATCTCTGTCGTAGCATAGCTTTCGTCGGTAAAGTGTGCGGAACAAACGTCCAATTTCTTGCCACTTTCGCATCTCTGGGCCACTGGTGCAACTTGAATCCATCCCTGTTCATGTTGTTACATCCTCCGACAACACACCGACAAAGCATGATGTCTCCAAGGTACGGAAAACAGTCGAAAAAACGGAAAATAACAGAGCTGATTTGACTCGGTGTTTGTAATGTGTTTGAGAAAATGGCGGATTGCTTCCCGATGTGACGTCATCGCTCCGAGAGCAAATAATAGAAAGCCGTTTAATTCGCCAAAATTCACCCATTTAGAGTTCGGAAATCGGTTAAAAAAATATATGGTCTTTTTTCTGCAACATCAAGGTATACCTGTATATTGACGCTTACATAGGTCTGGCGATAATGTTCTCCTTTAATACGTACCTCTTCTCACGAAATATAGCAACAAAGTGGCTGAAGTGCATCACAGATCATCTCTGCCTAGTCTTTATTCTCCGGCAAAGCAGGTGTGTATGAGGTGTGTTGTGAGGCGCAGTTACGCCACACCTGCAATTATGCTACACTGACACACTTCAATTAGCATTTGTTTAAGATCGAGGGCTAACCGGAAGCACTGTCATTATATATTTGGTTGAATACACTTTTGTTTGATATACATTTTTTTCACAAATTTGAATGTCTTTAAATAATAATTTTCATTAAATGCACCTGGGGATAGGTTGATTGGCAACACTAAATCGACCCTAATGTGTGAATGTGAGTGTTAATGTTGTCTGTCTATCTGTGTTGGCCCTGCGATGAGGTGGCGACTTGTCCGGGGTGTACCCCGCCTTCCGCCTGAATGCAGCTGGGATTGGCTCCAGTCATTACCCGCGACCCCGAGAGGGACAAACGGTAGAAAATGGAAAGATGGATGGGGGAAGACAACATTTGATTCAACAAGTTATAACGGGGGTCTGCAACCTGCGGCTCTTTACCGCCGCCCTAGTGGCTCCCTGGAGCATTTTAAAAAAAGGATTGAAAATGGAAAAAAATAGGGGAAACATTTTTTTTTGTTTTAGTATGTTTTTTGTTTGAGGACAAACATGACACAAACCTTCCCAATTGTTATACAGCCCACTGTTTAATATGTTTGTGTGTATGCTTCACTGATGAGAGTATTTG
>NC_084585.2:14104111-14124111 GCF_033978685.3 Nerophis lumbriciformis
ATCAGAAATCGCCGCAGTCTGTTTTCCCACATCCCGACCCAATCCTTCCATTGCAATGAACAGCCGTTGGGCTCCTTGAGTGGCTGCCATCGTCTTCCGAATTTGACGAGCAATGCCCAGCCCAATCAGCAGGTGCCCCGCTATCACGGTTCCAACTAGGTAGATGTCTTCCACGTCCTCGATGGAAAGGACTGAGAGGCACATGATTCTCCATTTATCCCAGGAGTCCCTCACGTACCCCGCAGCAATGGTTCCATCAGGGCAACCAGGCTCCCCCGAACTTCTTTTCCTTGTCGAAAAGACTTTGTCATTTGCGTCGAGAGTCCAGCTGATCATATCCATGTTTGATGTTTAGATTTGAGGACGGCGCAAAGAAAGAGCATAATGCATAATAATGAAGGGAAAAAGACATATATAAGTCGCACTGGAGTATAAGTCGCATTTTTTTGGGGAAATGTATTTGATGAAACCCAACAACACCAAGAATAGACATTTGAAAGGCAATTTAAAATAAATAAAGAATAATGTACGGCTGAATAAGTGTACGTTATATGAGGCATAAATAACCAACTGAGAACGTGCCTGTTATGTTAACGTAACATATTATGGTAAGAGTCATTCAAATAACTATAACATATAGAACATGCTATACGTTTACCAAACAATCTGTCACTCCTAATCGCTAAATCCCATGAAATCTTATACGTTTAGTCTCTTACGTGAATGAGCTAAATAATATTATTTGATATTTTACGGTAATGTGTTAATAATTTCACACATAAGTCGGTCCTGAGCATAAATCGCACCCTCGGCTAAACTATGAAAAAAACTGCGACTTGTAGTCCGAAAAATACGGTAGTCTTCTGAAAGTCTTGGACGAAGAACTTATTTCTGTTTGGCATGTAAGACGTTGATGCACTGAATGGACAATGACAAATGTTTGACAAAATGGTTGTGCTAGGCAAATCAACAAAGTATAATAAAACAGTTTTCTTATGTGTTATATATGTCTATATTGTTTGTTTATATTTTGCCAACATGGTAGAATCATATTAATAGGGCAGGTTGTGTAATGTTTTCTGTCACATTGAGGAAATGACATAAAGAAGAAGATGACGATTTAATATAACTTGGACAATGATGTACAGAACAGCAGAGATTTAGTTCATTTCTATTTTTGGTGTAAGGAAATTCCTTTTTCTTTTTTGACAAAACCTCTCCAATATCCAGCTACCACGGATCGGAGCGTGCCTCAACGTTAACCTACGCCCAAATTGAGCCACGCCCACAACGGAGAAAGAGATACTGACTTTTCTGTTCACTCCCTTTTACAAAATACAAAACCAGTGAAGTTGGCAGGTTGTGTAAACCGTAAATAAAAACAGAATACAATGATATTTAACGTTCAAACTGGAAAACTTTGTTATTTTTTGCAAATAATCATTAACTTACAATTTAATAGCAGCAACACTTTGCAAAAAAGTTGGCGCAGGGGCATTTTTACCACTGTGTTACATGGTCTTTTCTTTTAACAACACTCAGTAAACGTTTGGGAACTGAGGAGACCAATTTTTGAAGCTTTTCAGGTGGAATTATTTTCCATTCTTGCTTGATGTACAGCTTAAAGGCCTACTGAAAGCCACTACTACCGACCACGCAGTCTGATAGTTTATATATCAATGATGAAATCTTAACATTGCAACACATGCCAATACGGCCGGGTTAGCTTACTAAAGTGCAATTTTAAATTTCGCGCCGAAATATCCTGCTGAAAACGTTTTGGTATGATGACGCCTGCGCGTGACGTCACAGATTGTAGAGGACATTTTGGGACAGCATGGTGGCCAGCTATTAAGTCGTCTGTTTTCATCGCAAAATTCCACAGTATTCTGGACATCTGTGTTGGTGAATCTTTTGCAATTTGTTCAATGAACAATGGAGACAGCAAAGAAGAAAGCTGTAGGTGGGAAGCGGTGTATTGCGGCCGGTGGCTGCAGCAACACAAACACAGCCGGTGTTTCATTGTTTACATTCCCGAAAGATGACAGTCAAGCTTTACCATTGGCCTGTGGAGAAATGGGACAACAGAGACTCTTACCAGGAGGACTTTGAGTTGGATACGCAGACGCGGTACCGTGAGTACGCAGCTGCGGCTTCCAAACATTTGATCGCTTGCCCGTACGTGCGTGCCGCTATGTGCATGTCACGTACGTAACTTTGGGGACTTTGGGGAAATATATGTGCTGTATGAACTTTGGGGAGGTGAACGGTACTTTGGGCTGTGGGATTGAGTGTGTTGTGCAGGTGTTCGAGTTGTATTGGCGGGTTATATGGACGGGAAGGGGGGAGGTGTTTGATATGCGGTATTAATTTGTGTCATTTTAAATATAAGCCTGGTTGTGTTGTGGCTAATAGAGTATATATATGTCTTGTGTTTATTTACTGTTTTAGTCATTCCCAGCTGAATATCAGGTCCCACCCGCCTCTCACAGCATCGTCCCTATCTGAATCGCTCCCAATGCCCTCTAGTCCTTCACTCTCACTTTCCTCATCCACAAATCTTTCATCCTCGCTCAAATTAATGGGGAAATCGTCGCTTTCTCGGTCCGAATCGCTCTCGCTTCTGGTGGCCATGATTGTAAACAATGTGCAGATGTGAGGAGCTCCACAACCGGTCACGTCACACGCATATCGTCTGTTACTTCCGGTACAGGCAAGGCTTTTTTATCAGCGACCAAAAGTTGCGAACTTTATCGTCGATGTTCTCTACTAAATCCTTTCAGCAAAAATATGGCAATATCGCGAAATTATCAAATATGACACATAGAATGGACCTGCTATCCCCGTTTAAATAAGAAAATCGCATTTCAGTAGGCCTTTAAGTTGTTCAACAGTCCGGGGTCTCCGTTGAGGTATTTTAGGCTTCATAATGCGCCACACATTTTCAGTGGGAGACAGGTCTGGACTACAGGCAGGCCAGTCTAGTACCCGCACTCTTTTACTATGAAGCCACGCTTTTGTAACATGTGGCTTGGCATTGTCTTGCTGAAATAAGCAGGAGCGTCCATGAAAAAGACGTTGCTTGGATGGCAACATATGTTGCTCCAAACCCTGTATGTACCTTTCAGCATTAATGGTGCCTTCACAGATGTGTAAGTTATCCATGCCTTGGGCACGAATACACCCCCATACCATCACAGATGCTGGCTTTTGAACTTTGCGCCTAAAACAATCCGGATGGTTCTTTGCCTCTTTGGTCCGTAGAACACGATGCCCACAGTTTCCAAAAACAATTTGAAATGTGGACTCGTCAGACCACAGAACACTTTTCCACTTTGCATCAGTCCATCTTAGATGAGCTCAGGCTCAGCGAAGCCGGCGGGGTTTCTGGATGTTGTTGATAAATGGCTTTCGCTTTGCATAGTAAAGTTTTAACTTGCACTTATAGATGTAGCGACGAACTGTATTTACTGACAGTGGTTTTCTGAAGTGTTCCTGAGCCCATGTGGTGATATCCTTTACACACTGATTTCGCTTTTTGATGCAGTACCGCCTGAGGGATTGAAGGTCCGTAATATCAACACTTATGTGCAGTGATTTCTCCAGATTCTCTGAAACTTTTGATGATATTACGGACCGTAGATGGTGAAATCCCTAAATTCCTTGCAATAGCTCGTTGAGAAATGTTGTTCAGAAACTGTTGGACAATTTGCTCACGCATTTGTTCACAAAGTGGTGACCCTCACCCCATCCTTGTTTGTGAATGACTGAGCATTTCATGGAAGCTGCTTTTATACCCAATCATGGCACCCACCTGTTCCCAATTAGCCTGTTCACCTGTGGGATGTTCCAAATAAGTGTTTGATGAGCATTCCTCAACTTTCTCAGTCTTTTTTGCCACATGTGCCAGCTTTTTTGAAGCATGGGACGGCGTGGCGCAGTGGGAGAATGGCCGTGCGCGACCCGAGGGTCCCTGGTTCAATCCCCACCTAGTACCAACCTCGTCATGTCCGTTGTGTCCTGAGCAAGACACTTCACCCTTGCTCCTGATGGGTGCTGGTTAGCGCCTTGCATGGCAGCTCCCTCCATCAGTGTGTGAATGTGTGTGTGAATGGGTAAATGTGGAAGTAGTGTCAAAGCGCTTTGAGTACCTTGAAGGTAGAAAAGCGCTATACAAGTACAACCCATTTATCATTTATTTATGTTGCAGGCATCAAATTCCAAATGAGCTAATATTTGCAAAAAATAACATTTTCCAGTTAAATATCTTATCTTTGCAGTCTATTCAATTGAATATAGGTTGAAAATGATTTGCAAATCATTGTATTCTGTTTTTATTTACAACTTACACAACGTGCCAACTTCATTGCTTTTGGGTTTTGTATATACAATCTATGGTTTACTATCGTTTTTACTTGCCGACCTTACCACCATGACAATCACAACTACCACAATTCTCGCTGAACCAACACAACTGATAATGTAACACCTGAACATATCCCAGCTTTAGATCTGTAATGTATTTTTTTCAATAATTTTTTGATAAAATAATTAGCTGTTCGGTGCTGCATTACCTTTCAAAGTTGCCACTTAAAATGGGGCTTGGCTCAATGTGGGCGTGGGTGTCAACCTTGACCATCCCTTTTCTACCGCTTGTCCCTTTTGGGATCGCGGGGGGGCCTATCATGCATCAAATTAAATTCAACTTTGATTAGAAAAAAGTTTTAAAATATTTTTAGTGTTAAACATTTTTGTGCCAAAAGTAGCAAATAAAGGCGCTGAAAGAAAATTGGGGCTGCTTTGTAGAGAAAGTACTCACCTGTAGCTCGCTCAGTAGATTACAAAGTCGATGTTCATGCCGTCTGTATTTTTGTACGCATGATCTTCGCTGCCTTGGCGATCACTTTGCTTGTCATGACCGCTTGTGTTTGATTATTGAGTAAATTCTTGACGAGAGAACAACTTTGTGTCTTTCACTTTTAATGCGTGTGACGCGCAGGTTGCAAAAAGAGGTGCCAGGTGTGAAAAGTGTTTCCTTAGCAACCACAGGTCGCTGCCCTCTTAGCACGGCTGTTGCTGTTAAGCCGCTAAAAGGATTGACGTCTTCGGCCATGTCGCAGGGGTCACTGAGACGGCGCCACCTGGACACGCGCTCGGACAGGGACGCGTCTCGACCTGCGACGTTTGCTGTGACAGGTCGGGAGGCCTCGTTGGCCGCCTCGTTGACGGCTACTTAGAGGGATTGACCTCTGCGGCCATGTCAGCGTGGTCAGCCTGACTGACCTTAATCACGCCAGCCTCAAACTGTCATGTGACAGAAGTTAACAACTCCTCAGATGTTGATCATGTTTTATTATGGTTAGTAGTAGTACATTCCTTGACAGCAGGGAGCCTCAGTCAGTCAGTAGCAGAACGTCCAGACCGCCAAACAATCCAAATAATGAAACCATTCAGTGTCACTGGAGAAGCACTCACTCATGCAGTACTTTATACGCTCTGCAGGGGGCAGCAGTGAGGTGTACGCATCACAATGAAGCAGCAATGGAAGAAAAATGACTAGCATTAAGAAGACCGATAAATTTGGTGCGCCACAAATACATTTTGCAGTATGCATAGTAACTCCACGCCCAATTCCCACAAAAAGTGCAATTAATAATCAAATGAAAGTCGCAGTATGAATGACAAAACATACGTAACACTAATGGTGTCCAACCTTTTGGGAACATTTGCAGGGTGTGGCTTGTTTTTTAATGGGCCTGTTAGACACTGTTGGAAAACAATGACCAAAAAAAAAAAAAAAAAAACGCATCAAAAAATTTAAAAAATTATCAAAATGATGAGAAAAAAGCAGAAAAGTTCATACTTTTAAATAATAATAACACACACAAGTTTTTTTAACCTTTTTTTTTTTTTTTTTTTTTTTGCCTTTTAAAAAAAAATCATGCATCGGTGTCATGGTCACTGAAGCAAATTAGATTACATCTAGTTTCAGACCTCAGTCCTTAATATATTTTTATTAAATGTTGATATATATTTTTTATTTTGATAATTATGTATTTATTCTTATCAGTAATTACAGTAGGTAATAATTTAGTTGTAACATTTTTGTATAATGTATGCACTACACTCACAATTCGATACAACACAGTCCAATAAAACGCGATCGTCGTTGTGGCTTGTGCAGCCCTGGGAGACACTCGTGATTTAGGGCTATATGAATAAACTTTGATTGATTGATCATGCCTTGGACCCTGAATTTTTCCCCATTTTTTTTCCCCAGTAGAGTCAATCGCAAATTATCGCATATTTACAAACTTACTGTCATGACCGGTCCTTTACTCATGTAGTGTTGGTTTACTCTACACCAGTGACGTGCAGTCAGGGGAGGCAGGTGAGGCGGGGCCTCACGTGCCATCATGGAAAGAAAAAAAATGTAAAAAGAAAAAAATAATGATTAAATTGTTATATGTATCCAGTGATTATACTATAAAGTTATTTTCCATTTAACTTCACCAGTTTTAGATTATTTTTATTCAAAATCGCTGAATTTTCACATTTGCCGTTCAAATACAGAGAAGACACTTGCGGTGATCAGCAGCCAGTTGAGGCACGTCACTGAGTTGAGCCTCACCATGGATTGCACAATGACTCGGCTAACTGCTGGCCTGCTGTGCAGTGAGACCGTATTGCTATATGAATTATATTATACATTTCCATAGTTTAGTTAGCTGAGGTATATAATGTACAGTGTATTTTGTCAACAACTGTATGTGTGTAACGTATTTCTTGTGCTGAGCACTCATAAAACAGCTGCGAAGACGCACTGGCTGAGGCTCGCAGTAATCCCGCCTCCTGGTGGTAGAGGGCGCTAGTGATCCCAGAGATCATTCATGCGAATACACGGCTGCAGAAGAAGTGACAACAAGCAGCAACAGTTAGCAGCGATCGTTTATTTTTTCCTCTCGCCTGGACTATTAACATGGAGGATTACATAGCTAAAATAAAACAGTTTTCTAAACTGGACTTTCAATCGAAGCAGGAGGTACTTAAAGGAATATCTCCATCGAGACAGAGAGACTTTTAAAACTTAAGAAAGATGAGGACGACTTCTATAAACAAGTTATCGACGCTTTTGTTCAAAAGGAGCTGCGCATGGACTTCATTTATAAGTAAAGGTAAGACCATAATAACGTTTTTTTTTATTTATTAAATGTGCTTTTTTGTGTGCTACAGTTTGTATGTGTAAAGTTAAAGTTAAATTAAAGTACCAATGATTGTCACACACACTATGTGTGGTGAAATTTGTCCTCTGCATTTGACCCAACTCCTTGATCACTCCCTGGGAGGTGAGGGGAGCAGTGGGCAGCAGCGGCACCGCGCCCAGGAATCATTTTTGGTGATTTAACCCCCAATTCCAACCCTTGATGCTGAGTGCCAAGCAGGGAAGAATGCTGGTATGAGCTTTTAAACATAACCCGTTAACTGCTGCCAATCAAATGGTGAATAAGATACTCTTTAGGGTTCATATGTTTGTAAATCTGACTGTGATGAAGTCAGTGCCTCACCAGCCATGAACCTCACCGCACGTCACTGCTCTACACGACAGTTACGCGTCTTCATTGCGACACTTAAACACACTTGTTCACCTTTGACGACCCTTTTAGTTCCAGTTAGCTCCATGCTAGGCTAATGCCCTGTATGTTTTTGTGCCTCGTACTGACATAAAACAAACGTTCTTACCTGCAAGCTGCTTCCTGCCGTCCTTTGCGTCCTGGGGGACACGACCTTCGCAGACATGTGATCAAATCGTAAGATCAGATCAGTATTTTATAGACTCCAACGATTGAGTTGTATCGAACTTTGTGTATATTTGTTTATTTTATGTCCATACTTTGTCTCTGCCTGCGTGCGTGTGTGCGTGGTAAACAATCCCCACTAAAAACATTTCCAAAGCAACACTGATGAGAAACAGACAGCATTTTATCTGATTCTTCTTTAATATCCTTCCAAGCTGTCAGCATCAATAAGAATGGCCCACTGTGATAAAAGCTCCAACAAAACATTTAGCACAGGCAAAAGGCACTGAGTAATAATTTTTCTCTCTTTGTGTGTGTGTGTTCAGAAATCCAATTGTTCTCATTGTTGGTGAGCCTGTGAGGCTGAGAGGTGGAGGTTTTGTCTTTGTAAAAATAATAACGGTGGTCCTGCATTTAGAACACCATCTGTTTTAATGTCACACATTAGGCTGGGGCCACATGCACAGGTGCATGTGGACTAACGAGCGAGCCCATTAAGCAGTTTGCTCGCTGATGGTACGCAAAGGTTTCTGTGACGTAGGAACCAGTGCTTTAGGTGTTTGGATGTATCTCAATTTGCACTTGAGTACTTACTTACTTACACTAAGATTTTTGTGTGCATAAGAGGGTTCACAGTCACACTGAAAAGTACAGTAAACTGTCAGTATTTGCATGTTGCACTCAAAACAATACAAAACCTAAAACCAGTGAAGTTGGCACGTTGTGTAATTCGCAGATAAAAACAGAATACAATGATTTGCAAATCCCTTTTAGCTTGTATTCAATTGAATAGACTGCAAAGACAAGATATTTAATGTTCGAACTGAGAAACTTTTTTTTTTTTTGCAAATAATCATTAACTTAGAATTTCATGGCAGCAACACTTTGCAAAAAAGTTGGCGCAGGGGCATTTTTACCACTGTGTTACATGGCCTTTCATTTTAACAATACTCAGTAAATGTTTGGGAACTGAGGAGACCAATTTTTGAAGCTTTTCGGGTGGAATTATTTCCCATTCTTGCTTGATGTACAGCTTGAGTTGTTCAACAGTCCGGGGTCTCCATTGTGGTATTTTAGGCTTTATATTGCACCACACATTTTCAATGGGAAACAAGTCTGGACTACAGGCAGGCCAGTCTAGAACCCGCACTCTTTTACTACAAAGCCACGCTGTTGTAACACGTGCAGAATGTGGCTTGGCATTGTCTTGCTGAAATAAGCAGGGGCGTCCATGAAAAAGAGGTTGCTTGAATGACAACATATGTTGCTCCAAAACCTGTATGTACCTTTCAATATTAATGGTGCCTTCACAGATGTGTAAGTTACCCATGCCTTGGGCACTAATCATACTTGCCAACCCTTCCGGATTTTCCGGGAGACTCCCGAAATTCAGCGTCTCTCCCGAAAATCTCCCGAAATTCAGGCGGAGCTGGAGGCCACGCCCCCTCCAGCTCCATGCGGACCTGAGTGACGTGTCGACAGCGGCCAGCCTGTTCTCACGTCCGCTTTCCCACAATATAAACAGCGTGCCTGCCCAATCACGTTATAACTGTAGAATGATCGAGGGCAAGTTCTTGGTTGCTTTTGTAGGTTTATTGTTAGGCAGTTTCATTAACGTCCTCCCAGCATGGTAACATAACACAACAACAGCAGTCACGTTTTCGTCTACCGTAAAGCAGTTCGTCTGCCGTGAACAGCAATGTTGTGACACTCTTAAACAGGACAATACTGCCATCTACTGTACATGCATATGTGACAATAACATCTAGGGCTTTTAGAGAGTGCAGTGCACAACTGCTATACTATATATATATATATATATATATATATATATATATATATATATATATATATATATATATATATATATATATATATATATATATATATATATATATATATAAAATAAAATAAATATATATATTTAGATAGAATTCACTGGAAGTCAAGTATTTCATATATATATATATATATATATATATATATATATATATATATATATATATATATATATATATATATATATATGTATGTGTGGGAAAAAAAATCACAAGACTATTTCATCTCTACAGGCCTGTTTCATGAGGGGGGGTTCCCTCAATCATCAGGAGATATATATATATATATATATATATGAAATAGTTGACTTGGTGAATTCTAGCTGTAAATATACTCCTCCTCTCCTAACCACGCCCCCAACCACGCCCCCGCCGCCAACCACGCCCTCCACTCCCCACCCCCCACCTCCCAAAATCGGAGGTCTCAAGGTTGGCAAGTATGGCACTAATACACCCCCATACCATCACAGATGCTGGCTTTTCAACTTTGCGCCTATAACAGTCCGGATGGTTCTTTTCCTCTTTGGTCCGGAAGACATGACGTCCACAGTTTCCAAAAACAATTTGAAATGTGGACTCGCCAGACCACAGAACACTTTTCGACTTTGCATCAGTCCATCTTAGATGAGCTCGAGCCCAGCTGGGTGTTGTTGATAAATGACTTTCGCTTTGCATAGTTAAGTTTTAACTTGCACTTACAGATGTAGCGACAAACTGTAATTACTAACAGTAAAGTGTTCCTGAGCCCACGTGGTGATATCCTTTACACACCGATGTCGGTTTTTGATGCAGTACCGCCTGAGGGATCGAAGGTCAAGGGCATTGCCCCTTACGTGCAGTGATTTCTACAGGTTCTCTGAACCTTTTGATGATATAGATAGTGAAATCCCTACATTCCTTGCAATAGCTGGTTGAGAAATGTTGTTCTTAAACTGTTGGACAATTTGCTCATGCATTTGTTCAGAGTGGTGACCCTCGCTCCGTCCTTGTTTGTGAATGACTGAGAATTTCATGGAAGCTGCTTTTATACCCAATCATGGCACCCACCTGTTCCCAATTAGCCTGTCCACCTGTGGGATGTTCCAAATAAGTGTTTGATGAGCATTCCTCAACTTTCTCTGTCTTTTTTGCCACTTGTGCCAGCTTTTTTGAAACATGTTGCAGGCATCAAATTCCAAATGAGCTAATATTTGCAAAAAATACCAACGTTTACCAGTTTGAATGTTAAGTATCTTGTCTTTGCTGTCTATTCAATTGAATATAGGTTGAAAAGGATTTGCAAATCATTGTATTCTGTTTTTATTTACGATTTACACATCGTGCCAACTTCACTGGTTTTGAGTTTTGTAAATGGTGAGTGCCCAGTTCTGGACACTATTATCACATTTAGTAGTCATAAATCTTGTCTATGTAGCGGAAGGATAGAAGACGAACTTGAAATAATGGCGACTGAGGAGCAACCGTAGCTGTGGAAAGTAGTGACCAGAAGAAGTGGTACCATCACTATACACCGTCAAAATGTGTGCACTCAGAAACTATTGTAAGGCTGAATCCTCCACCTTACTCCCCGTTTTAGACCTTCATCATCGGTGTTTTCACGTCAAGCAAGGGAAGGGAAGGACTAAGTGCCAAGGAGTGTATAACCTTTGAAACAAAGTTTGCTCCCCAACCAAGTTATTTTAAATTTATTTTGATTTTCATAGTAATGACATTCGTGTTTTATCAGGTAAACAAACTCTTGCTGTTTTGAATGTTGTGTTTATTTTAAAATCGCTTGCCATACCAGCTTGCCAACGCAGCTGTAGGTAGTACACTACAATGTCAGACTAACAGCAAACAAACTTCACTATAAGTTACTACAGTTCATGAATGATTAGACAGCTAATCTACTTGAAAATTTTAAATTAGCTTTTTTCAAATTTGTATTTATTTATTTCATAAGCGCTTTTTAGGGTTGTTTGGTATACCAGTACTGATAAAGGTCTGTGGTACTAATGAATTAAAAACGTTATTGTACTGTTATTAAAAAAATACTGGTCTCTTTTTTGCATCCGATGTGCACCGTGGTGAAATTGTTAGCATACAAGCCACGGCGCATATTAGTCAACATGTGCACACACACTGTCACGCAGCTCTTGCAAGCAGAAACAATGTGAAGACAGAAGAGGGAGCATGGACGGACTTAAGCTTGGAAATGCTCGAGGCGAAGGTGGCACACTTTGCTTTGGTCTGAGTAGCAAACTACATCTCCCATGATCCTCTGCGCAGTGGGGTGAGCAGAGAACTTTATGTGAACTTTAAATGAAAAGTATGGACACATTTTGGGTACACAAAAATGATGGAGAAGAAAACATGTTGGAGTCTCTTGTTGGTCCGATTAATGGGTAGACCAGGGGTCGGCAACCAAAAATGTTGAAAGAGCCATATTGGTCCAAACATACAAAAACAAAATCTGTCTGGAGCTGCTAACATTTTTAAGCCTTATATAAGTGTTATAATGAAGGCAACACATGATGTAAGTGTCTTTATTAGCTATATTAGCCTACTATCAAAGGCTGATGCAAATCTTCATTGACAGAAATGTTGTATTTTAATTTGTATTCTACACATTTTTGCAACATTGGAAATCATTTGTAAAATGGAGGCTTCTCAAAGGATGAGATAACTTCTGGAAATTACTGGCTCAGAATGGCCAAAGGTATAGATGTGTGTGTCCAAGTTAAAGGAAACGGCAGGCTGTCTTCTTCTAATGGATGTATTACAATCTTTGCAAGCTGGGTAACGTTTGCTGTGGTCTGGAACAACATGGCACACATTCAACCATCAGGAATGCGGCCACTATTACATACAGATAATGTGTCATGAGACATGCAAATATAAATTAAATACACAGAGGACAGAAGTAAAGGAAATTAAATTAGCTCAAATATACCTACAAATGAGGCATAATGATGCAATATGTACATACAACTAGCCTAAATAGCATGTTAGCATTGACTAGCTTACAGTCATGGATTGACCAAATATGCCTGATAATCACCCCAACAAATCAATAACATCAACAAAGCTCACCTTTGTGCACTCACGCACAGCATAAAACGTTTGGTGGACAAAATGAGACAAAGAAGGAGTGGCATACAACACGTCTTTCTGTGGCAGCATCAGAGAAAGTTGTACATGTAAACAAACTATGATGAGTTCAAGGATCGTTGAAATTAGTAGGACAAAATGATGCTGGCCAAATACTCTCATCAGCGAAGCATGTTTGATATAAACAGTGGACTGTCTAACCATTAGCAAGGTTTGTGTCATGTTTGTTCTCCTACAGAAAATATATTAAAACAAAAAAAAAATGTTTTCTTCATCATTTCCATTTTTACACATCTCTGAAAGAGGTCCAGGGAGCCACTAGGGCGGCGCTAAAGAGCCGCATGCGGCTCTAGAACCGCGGGTTGCTGACCCCCAGGGTAGACGAACAGTTATCGGTATTTCCTTTTGTCGTAACTTCTAATGTGGGAGCGCAGACATGTAAAGAAAATAAAATACTGCACATCGCAACGTCGACAAGGAGTCAGGGAGGTATGAGTAGTGAGGAGCCACCGCATGAACCATCACCTGGAAAATCTTCACGTGAAACCAAGAACCAGTGAGACCAAACATCAATTTGTGAGATATTTACATTAATAAAAGTTAAATTGTCAGTTAACCTCCTGAAAATCAACTTTCTTTAGACTAATAGAAAAATGTCCACTGCAGTGGACGGTGCTTCTCAGGAAGTTGAAAGACACTAAACTGTAGATATACTTTTACACTTGTTGAACTGGATGTTTACTTTGTCACTTGAAAGACACTCAACTGAAAGTTGTTGTTGTTGATATTTGTGTTTTACTTGGAAGACTGGATGTTGCTGCACTATTCTTTGCACTTAAAAATACTTTTTGTCGTAAAAACTCTGATTAGTTTATTGATTAAATATAAGTGTGTATGTTGTCAACATTCCTGCCACCTTATCTTACACACAATGTCATTTTTACCAAGTTTTTTTTTTGACAATACTACAATGATATCATACCGTGGCCTTAATGCTGTGACGATTAGGGATGGAATAAAAAACATTTTTTGTTTAAAACCGGTTCCAAGTGTATAAATTCCTTGGAATCGCTTGCCATTTTTTCCAATCGATTCTCTTAACGGTTATTGCGGATGAGTATGATGTCATTACGCTACGCGTAAAGTGACATAAGACAGCAACATGGCGGGTCCGGGCGGAATAAGCGCTTGCCGTTTTACAAGAAAAGATCGCAGCAGCGCTACTTGTAATTATTTCGGAGTACCATATTTTTCCGGACCATAGGGCGCACCGGATTATA
Organism: Nerophis lumbriciformis; assembly: GCF_033978685.3. Classification (NCBI taxonomy): domain Eukaryota; kingdom Metazoa; phylum Chordata; class Actinopteri; order Syngnathiformes; family Syngnathidae; genus Nerophis; species Nerophis lumbriciformis. The sequence goes on from NC_084585.2 coordinate 14,118,116, forward strand.
AGGCACACTGCCGATGAATAGTCTATTTTCGATCTTTTTCATATAAAAGGTGCACCGGATTATAGGGCGCATTAAAGGAGTCATATTATTATAATTTATTTTTAAATGGAAAACATTTCCTTGTGGTCTACATAACATGTAATGGTGGTTCTTTGGTCAAAATGTTGCATAGATTATGTTTTACAGATCATCTTCAAGCCGCTTTCTGACAGTCGCTTCCCGATGCGCTGTTTTGTGGGTGGTGTTATTTACGTGGCTCACCTTGGGCAGCGTCTTCTCCCCGTCATCTTTGTTGTAGCGTTGTAGCGTGCAAGGACGGGAGTGGAAGAAGTGTCAAAAGATGGCGCTAACTGTTTTAATGACATTCAGACTTTACTTAAATCAATAACGGAGCAGCGTCTCCTTGTGGCTTGTGCAGCCCTTTGAGACACTCGGGATTTAGGGCTATAAAAGTAAACATTGATTGATTGATTGATTGATCTCCAGATACAACCACACCGGAAATGTGTCCCGTGAAAAACCGTCCGACCGGAACTCAAATAACTAAAGTTCCTTGGTTGAATAATATAAACTCACTGCACCGGTATGTTTTAGCGCTTTCATGGCGAGTTTACTGACAGATATAAGTAAGAACTTTACACTACTTTTTATTAGAAATGGCAACAGCGGAGGATGAATGTCACATAACAAGAAGATAGAGAAAAAGAAGAAGCTTATCGACTATGTAGTCGGCACGGTCAACAAAGGTGGACGCGCGCAATTTTTCAGGATTTTTGCAGATCCCAAGTACAGATCAGCAGGAACCAGAAAGTAAGAAAAGTTGCTTTTGCATAATATTGCGAAACAAAACGCCAGATAATATGTCTTAACTTATACACACATCATAATAATACTCGTATGTTTAATGCGCCGACAATCCACCAAGCGGTGCGGCTTCATAGCTTACCAAAGTCGTTCTAAAACATTTTGATAGATTTTTGAGCGCCGTGTGTAAAGTTCTATGATTTCAATGGAACATATAAATTGTTGGTGTTGTTTACTTGAGTCATATTGCCATCATACCTCTTACCACTTAACTCCTATGTTTGACTGCCATCTACTGGTCACACTTATTTTTACACCATGTACCAAATAAAATTGCTTCGAGGTCGGTGAGCAAAACCAGAATTATTCCGTAGATTAGGCACACCGGGTTATTAGGCGCACTGTCGCGTTTTGAGAAACAAAAACAATTTTAAGTGTCCCTTATAGTCTGGAAAATACGGTAGATATTTCATCAAGAGGAGGACATACAAGCAATATGCTGAAACATTCGCACACATAGCTTGCAATAACTATAAATGAATGTCGTGTTTTTGAACCGCACCGATCTCATCACAGGCATCAGTCATGTGGTGTAAATGAAAGAGGTACTAATACCGATCCGATACCAATTGGTATCGCATCGATACCAAAATGTGTGGTATCACCCATAACTTATGTAAAGTATCCAAACAACAAAAGAATAAATGCTTTTTCAATTTAAACAGAGTTGTAGATAGATCATGTTAAAACTGCTCTATGATTAAAAGTAAATGAACAAAAACATTTATAATACAATTTCTACCGCTTGCCCTCATATTTTTTACAAAATAATACACTTAGAAATGACACATTATGATACTGCCGTAAGTTTATTTACATTTAATGGCATTTCTAAAAATATTCATCTTTACACTTGGCGAAAGATTTAGCGCTGACATTTAGATTTAGATTTACACTTAAAATTTTGATTTAGGTTTAGATGATACGACCTGTTAGGTCAGGCCATTCTTTGTGTTAGTTTTTAGGTGTTTTTCTTGTGTTTTTGGCTACACTTCCTGTTTTGCGCTTCTATTTTGTTGCCACTTCCTGTTTTGCTTGTATTCTGTTTGCCCGAGCTTTAATCTCTTTCTGAGCGCTTCCCTCCTTACCTGCAGCTTGTTTGTGTTGATTGTCTCACCTGGTGTTGGAGGGCTATTTCTCCCGTCTTTGTTGATTGTGGGATCATTTCAAATGTTTGGTGTTCAGAGGAACTTTCACGGTTTGTGGCATTTTTTATTTTTGCTTAAACTACTTTCATTTGTTGTCCGCTCTCTTTCAACTATTTTTTCATTTACAGATCTTCTGTGTGTTTTCAGTGCTTTTTGCTCCCTGCGCTGTTGTGTATTTCGCCTGCTGCTTTTTGGGGTTAAGACCTCTGTTAGAAAGAGCATTCCTAACAGAATGAGCCCACCAACAAATAGCGGTTTGATAAATGCCCATATAGCGTCTAGAATCCGCTCCTTGGGAAGGGGGCTAGAAGGGTCAGCTCATGCTTCAGCTCCATTTCCTGCTTCAGCACCGCAATCTACCAGAGACTCTCCAGAGAAGTACAGTGCGGCATGGTACCGGAAAGTGCTGATTGAGCTGGAAATAGAGGATCAACTTCAAGTGACGACGCCCGCTCCAGCCAAGCTTGCTCCAGCTTTTATGCCCGCTCTGCCACCATCCTCTCCAGTGTGCCTGCAGATGCCACCAGCTACTTCGGCTACTCCAGTGTGCCTGCTGCTCCAGTTCTGCAGACGCCAAAAGCATGTCCAGCGGGTCTGCCGACACCGCCAGTCCTGTGTCCACCGGGTTTTCCCATGCTGCCAGCCTTGTGTCCAGCGGGTCTTCCTACGTCGCCATCCCCGTCTCCAACGGCTCTTTCCACGACGCCGCCATCCTCGCCGCCTGCAGTCAGCTCGACCTCCAGCCCAGCCGCCTGCTGTTCCAATCCTGCAGGCAGCTACAGCATCACATCCAGTACTGCAGCCTCCGCAACTTCCAGCTCCCCTGCCGCACAGGCGCCGGTCTGGCACCGGTACGCCGCCGCCTGGTTGGCCATGAATGTGGCCGTTCTTTGGACGCTCCACGTGCCATTAGCAGCAATGCCCAGGACTCAGGACCAGGACCATTACGGCTGCTGGTACATGGCCGCCGCTCACATCCACCTCCTCGTCGACCACGGATGTGGACGTCCGCCTCGCCTGCTTCAGCGGCGTTTAACTTGACGCCGCCACCTGACCCGCCGCCAGTGGCTTCGGGGATACTTGGTCAGACAACCTCCCTCCACCCTCCCGAAACTTTGGACTTGTGTTTTTTGGGGTTTCCAGGATGTCTAGAATCCGTCCTTTTTAGGGGCAGGGATACTGTTACTGTTAGGCCCGGCTATTCTTTGTTTTAGTTTTTAGGTGTTTTTCCTATGTTTGTGGCTTCACTTCCTGTTTTGCGCTCTTATTTTGTTTCCACTTTCTGTTTTGTTTGTATTCTGTTTGCCCTAGCTTTACTCTTTCTGAGCGCTTCTCTCCTCACCTGCGGCTTATCTGCGTTAATTGTCTCACATGGTGTTGGAGGGCTATTTAAGGCAGTCTCTTTTCTTTGTTGATTGTGGGATCATTCCAAATGTTTGGCGTCCTGGTGTTCAGAGGAACTTTCACAGTTTGTGGCATTATTGCTTTTTACTTAAACTACTGTTGTTTGTTGTCCGCTCTCTTTTTGAACAATTTTTTCATGCACAGATCTCCTGTGTTTTGCTTTTTGCTCCCTGTGCTGTTATGTATTTTAGACTTATTGACATTAAATACTCGTTTACTTGCATGCTGCCTGCTGTATCCTGCTTTTTGGGGTCACCACCTCTGCTATAAAGAACATTCCTAACATTAGATTTTACATTTAGGTTTAGATTTAATATTTAGATTTAGATTTAACACTGCGATGAGGTGGCAACTTGTCCAGGGTGTACCACGCCTTCCGCCCGAGCGAGTGCAGCTGGGGTAGGCTCCAGAGGGGCAAGCGGTAGAAAATGGATGGATGGATTTAGATTTAACGTTGATTGGCAAAACTAAATTGGCCCTAGTGTGTGAATGTGAGTGTGAATGTTGTCTGTCTATCTGTGTTGGCCCTGTGATGAGGTGGCGACTTGTCCAGGGTGTACCCCGCCTTCCGCCCGAATGCAGCTGAGACAGGCTCCAGCGACCCTAAAAGGGACAAGCGGTAGAAAATGGATGGATGGATTTTCAATTTCATTTATTTAACCAGGTAAAGACTCATTGAGATTCAAATCTCTTTTTCAAGAGCGACCTGACAAAGAGGGCGCCACAAACAAAGTTACAATACTAAATACAACAAGACAATACAACAGAACAACAGCAGTCATACCACAACAGGTCAAAAATAATTTAAAATTATTAAATAATAATTCAATTTAAAAGCAAGTACATTTCCCAAGAAAACTGGTTTCTCGATCTTTTAAAATGGACTTAAACTCCCCCAAAGTGATACATTCTGGTAGCCTCAGATCTTTCTGGGTGTCATTCCATGACCAGGGAGCAGCATAACTGAATGCTTTTTTTCCCCCAAGTTCTCTGTTGGCTCTAGGAGCCAACATGTGGAGGACATTTATATTTAGATATAACATTTAGGTTTAGATTTAACAATTTGCACTCACGTTTAGATTTAGATTACAATTTTACATTAAAGTTTAGATATAAAGGGGAACTGCACGTTTTTTGGTTGTTTTTTTTTTGCATTGGGTACGGCGTTGCATTGGGAAAAGTGGCCGTGCCGGCAACTTAGGGGTTCTTGGTTCGATCCCCACCTTCTACCAACCTCGTGACGTCCGTTATGTCCGTGAGCAAGACACGTCACCCTTGCTCCTGATGGGTCGTGGTTAGGGCTTGCATGGCAGCTCCCGCCATCAGTGTGTGAATATGTGTGTGAATGTGTGTGTGAATGGGTGAATGTGAAATAGTGTCAAAGCGCTTTGAGTACCTGGATAGTAGAAAAGCGCTATACAAGTATTTACCTTTGTAATAATTGGCTCCTTTTAGGTGGGTTGCAATGCAGACAATGTTAACAATCTATTGTGCCTCTAAGTCACTTTAAAAATGCATCCGAAAATCGCCAACAATACTTAATTTACATTCCGGAACCTGTATAATACCCAAGCTGTAGCGACATTGTTATTGCAAGAGCGAACACTGAATATTTCTTTTTTTGGAACACAGTAATATGTCGTTTTGCGACGGTGTTATCCGTAAGATAGCTACGGCAAGAGATAAGCTAGCAACTAATTCAGCAGCTGAATGGCTTTTGAGTTTGTAATGCACAACACAATGCAAAAGGACACCAATTTGTATTGACTGAAAAACATGAACGATCATATTGGAGTGCCTGTGAAGTATTAGCCGTTATTTCATGTTTTCTTTGTACTGTATTTTTCGGATTATAAATCGCTCCGGAGTATAAATCGCACCGGCCCAAAATGCATAATAAAGAAGGAAAAAAACATATATAAGTTGCACTGGAGTATAAGTCGCATTTTTGGGGGGAAACTTATTTGATAAAATCCAACACCAAGAATAGACATTTGAAAGGCAATTTAAAATAAATAAAGAATAGTGAACAACAGGCTGAATAAGTGTACGTTATATGAGGCATAAATAACCAACTGAGAACATGCCTGGTGTGTTAACATAACATATAATGGTAAGAGTCATTCAAATAACTATAACATATAGAACATGCTATACGTTTACCAAACAATCTGTCACTCCTAATCGCTAAATCCCATGAAATGTTCTTCCTCGGTGTCGCTTCTAAATAATATTATTTGATATTTAACGGTAATGTGTTAATAATTTCACACATAAGTCGCTCCAGAGTATAAATCGCACCACCGGCCAAACTATGAAAAAAAACTGCGACTTATAATCCGAAAAATACGGTACACAACTAGGTCGACAATGTATGTGCTGTAGTTGTACTATCAATAGCATGGTGTGATGCATGCATCGTGATCAATATTAAAGTGACTTACTCGATGGACATGATGTCAGCATCTTTTTAACCTGTTTGCTCTGTGTTGACTTACTCCACATGACTCATCATCGTGTGTGTGTGTGTGTGCGTGTGTGTGTGTGTGTGTGTGTGTGTGTGTGTGTGTGTGTGTGTGT